>NW_028242487.1:0-43000 GCF_964263255.1 Lissotriton vulgaris | reverse complement strand
CTGAAACTGGTCAAAATTGAAGCTTTTGAGTAAGCAAAACTCTGTAAAAATGGCAATTTTGGTCACTGTGAGGGTTTAACAGTGGTTATTCAACATGAGGCACGATCCAATTGACATTTTTAATCATTTTTGGTACAGTCCAAAAAATCAATTTTCGGATGAAAAACGATGACTCCGGACATGTCGAACGTTCCCTAAATGGTCTATAATGAGGAAATTTTAACATTTAATCTTTTGACTCTAAATGACTGTTGGATGTGAATTATGACTTTTTCAACTAAAATAAGTGTGTTTAAAGTTATTTCTGTGCCTGAAACGGGTCAAAATTGAAGCTTTTGAGTAAGCAAAACTCTGTAAAAATGGCCATTTTGGTCACTTTGAGGGTTTAAAAAGTGATTATTCAACATGAGGCACAATCCAATTGACATTTTGAATCATTTTTGGTACAGTCCAAAAAATCAATTTTCGGATGAAAAACGATGACTCCGGACATGTCTAACGTTCCCAAAATGGTCTATAATGATGAAATTTTAACATTTAATCTTTTGACTCTAAATGACTGTTGGATGTGAATTATGACTTTTTCAACTAAAATAAGTGTGTTTAAAGTCATTTCTGTGACTGAAACGGGTCAAAATTGAAGCTTTTAAATAAGCAAAACTCTGCAAAAATGGCCATTTTGGTCACTGTGAGGGTTTAAAAAGTGGTTATTCAACATGAGGCATGATCCAATTGACATTTTGAATCATTTTTGGTACGGTCCAAAAAATCAATTTTCGGATGAAAAGCGATGACTCCGGACATGTCGAACGTTCCCAAAATGGTCTATAATGATGAAATTTTAACATTTAATCTTTTGACTTTAAATGACTGTTGGATGTGAATTATGACTTTTTCAACTAAAATAAGTGTGTTTAAAGTCATTTCTGTGACTGAAACGGGTCAAAATTGAAGCTTTTAAATAAGCAAAACTCTGTAAAAATGGCCATTTTGGTCACTGTGAGGGTTTAAAAAGTGGTTATTCAACATGAGGCACGATCCAATTGACATTTTAATCATTTATGGTCCAGTCCAAAAAATCAATTTTCGGCTGAAAAACGATGACTCCGGACATGTCGAACGTTCCCAAAATGGTCTATAATGATGAAATTTTAACATTTAATCTTTTGACTCTAAATGACTGTTGGATGTGAATTATGACTTTTTCAACTAAAATAAGTGTGTTTAAAGTCATTTCTGTGCCTGAAACGGGTCAAAATTGAAGCTTTTGAGTAAGCAAAACTCTGTAAAAATGACAATTTTGGTCACTGTGAGGGTTTAAAAAGTGGTTATTCAACATGAGGCACGATCCAATTGACATTTTGAATCATTTTTGGTACAGTCCAAAAAATCAATTTTCGGATGAAAAACGATGACTCCGGACATGTCGAACGTTCCCAAAATGGTCTATAATGATGAAATTTTAACATTTAATCTTTTGACTCTAAATGACTGTTGGATGTGAATTATGACTTTTTCAACTAAAATAAGTGATTTTAAAGTAATTTCTGTGCCTGAAACGGGTCAAAATTGAAGCTTTTGAGTAAGCAAAACTCTGTAAAAATGGCAATTTTGGTCACTGTGAGGGTTTAAACAGTGGTTATTCAACATGAGGCACGATCCAATTGACATTTTTAATCATTTTTGGTACAGTCCAAAAAATCAATTTTCGGATGAAAAACGATGACTCCGGACATGTCGAACGTTCCCTAAATGGTCTATAATGAGGAAATTTTAACATTTAATCTTTTGACTCTAAATGACTGTTGGATGTGAATTATGACTTTTTCAACTAAAATAAGTGTGTTTAAAGTTATTTCTGTGCCTGAAACGGGTCAAATTTGAAGCTTTTGAGTAAGCAAAACTCTGTAAAAATGGCCATTTTGGTCACTTTGAGGGTTTAAAAAGTGGTTATTCAACATGAGGCACAATCCAATTGACATTTTGAATCATTTTTGGTACAGTCCAAAAAATCAATTTTCGGATGAAAAACAATGACTCCGGACATGTCTAACGTTCCCAAAATGGTCTATAATGATGAAATTTTAACATTTAATCTTTTGACTCTAAATGACTGTTGGATGTGAATTATGACTTTTTCAACTAAAATAAGTGTGTTTAAAGTCATTTCTGTGACTGAAACGGGTCAAAATTGAAGCTTTTAAATAAGCAAAACTCTGCAAAATTGGCCATTTTGGTCACTGTGAGGGTTTAAAAAGTGGTTATTCAACATGAGGCACGATCCAATTGACATTTTGAATCATTTTTGGTACAGTCCAAAAAATCAATTTTCGGATGAAAAACGATGACTCCGGACATGTCGAATGTCCCAAAATGGACTATAATGATGAAATTTTAACATTTAATCTTTTGACTCTAAATGACTTTTGGATGTGAATTATGACTTTTTCAACTAAAATAAGTGTGTTTAAAGTCATTTCTGTGCCTGAAACGGGTCAAAATTGAAGCTTTTGAGTAAGCAAAACTCTGTAAAAATGGCAATTTTGGTCACTGTGAGGGTTTACAAAGTGGTTATTCAACATGAGGCATGATCCAATTGACATTTTGAATCATTTTTGGTACAGTCCAAAAAATCAATTTTCGGATGAAAAACGATGACTCCGGACATGTCGAACGTTCCCAAAATGGTATATAATGATGAAATTTTAACATTTAATCTTTTGACTCTAAATGACTGTTGGATGTGAATTATGACTTTTTCAACTAAAATAAGTGTGTTTAAAGTAATTTCTGTGCCTGAAACGGGTCAAAATTGAAGCTTTTGAGTAAGCAAAACTCTGTAAAAATGGCAATTTTGGTCACTGTGAGGGTTTAAACAGTGGTTATTCAACATGAGGCACGATCCAATTGACATTTTGAATCATTTTTGGTACAGTCCAAAAAATCAATTTTCGGATGAAAAACGATGACTCCGGACATGTCGAACGTTCCCTAAATGGTCTATAAAGAGGAAATTTTAACATTTAATCTTTTGACTCTAAATGACTGTTTGATGTGAATTATGACTTTTTCAACTAAAATAAGTGTGTTTAAAGTCATTTCTGTGCCTGAAACTGGTCAAAATTGAAGCTTTTGAGTAAGCAAAACTCTGTAAAAATGGCCATTTTGGTCACTGTGAGGGTTTAAAAAGTGGTTATTCAACATGAGGCACGTTCCAATTGACATTTTGAATCATTTTTGGTACAGTCCAAAAAATCAATTTTCGGATGAAAAACGATGACTCCGGACATGTCGAACGTTCCTAAAATGGTCTATAATATTGAAATTTTAACATTTAATCTTTTGACTCTAAATGACTGTTGGATGTGAAATATGACTTTTTCAACAAAAATAAGTGTGTTTAAAGTCATTTCTGTGACTGAAATGGGTCAAAATTGAAGCTTTTAAATAAGCAAAACTCTGTAAAAATGGCCATTTTGGTCACTGTGAGGGTTTAAAAAGTGGTTATTCAACATGAGGCACGATCCAATTGACAATTTGAATCATTTTTGGTACAGTCCAAAAAATCAATTTTCGGATGAAAAACGATGACTCCGGACATGTCTAACGTTCCTAAAATGGTCTATAATGATGAAATGTTAACATTTAATCTTTTGACTCTAAATGACTGTTGGATGTGAATTATGACTTTTTCAACTAAAATAAGTGATTTTAAAGTAATTTCTG
This sequence comes from Lissotriton vulgaris, assembly GCF_964263255.1. Lineage (NCBI taxonomy): Eukaryota > Metazoa > Chordata > Amphibia > Caudata > Salamandridae > Lissotriton > Lissotriton vulgaris. The sequence continues at coordinate 39,274 of NW_028242487.1, read as the reverse complement.
TGCCTGAAACGGGTCAAAATTGAAGCATTTGAGTAAGCAAAACTCTGTAAAAATGGCAATTTTGGTCACTGTGAGGGTTTAAACAGTGGTTATTCAACATGAGGCACGATCCAATTGGCATTTTGAATAATTTTTGGTACAGTCCAAAAAATCAATTTTCGGATGAAAAACGATGACTCCGGACATGTCGAATGTTCCCGAAATGGTCTATAATGAGGAAATTTTAACATTTAATCTTTTGACTCTAAATGACTGTTGGATGTGAATTATGACTTTTTCAACTAAAATAAGTGTGTTTAAAGTCATTTCTGTGCCTGAAACTGGTCAAAATTGAAGCTTTTGAGTAAGCAAAACTCTGTAAAAATGGCAATTTTGGTCACTGTGAGGGTTTAAACAGTGGTTATTCAACATGAGGCACAATCCAATTGACATTTTTAATCATTTTTGGTACAGTCCAAAAAATCAATTTTCGGATGAAAAACGATGACTCCGGACATGTCGAACGTTCCCTAAATGGTCTATAATGAGGAAATTTTAACATTTAATCTTTTGACTCTAAATGACTGTTGGATGTGAATTATGACTTTTTCAACTAAAATAAGTGTGTTTAAAGTTATTTCTGTGCCTGAAACGGGTCAAAGTTGAAGCTTTTGAGTAAGCAAAACTCTGTAAAAATGGCCATTTTGGTCACTTTGAGGGTTTAAAAAGTGGTTATTCAACATGAGGCACAATCCAATTGACATTTTGAATCATTTTTGGTACGGTCCAAAAAATCAATTTTCGGATGAAAAGCGATGACTCCGGACATGTCGAACGTTCCCAAAATGGTCTATAATGATGAAATTTTAACATTTAATCTTTTGACTTTAAATGACTGTTGGATGTGAATTATGACTTTTTCAACTAAAATAAGTGTGTTTAAAGTCATTTCTGTGACTGAAACGGGTCAAAATTGAAGCTTTTAAATAAGCAAAACTCTGTAAAAATGGCCATTTTGGTCACTGTGAGGGTTTAAAAAGTGGTTATTCAACATGAGGCACGATCCAATTGACATTTTGAATCATTTATGGTCCAGTCCAAAAAATCAATTTTCGGCTGAAAAACGATGACTCCGGACATGTCGAACGTTCCCAAAATGGTCTATAATGATGAAATTTTAACATTTAATCTTTTGACTCTAAATGACTTGGATGTGAATTATGACTTTTTCAACTAAAATAAGTGATTTTAAAGTAATTTCTGTGCCTGAAACGGGTCAAAATTGAAGCTTTTGAGTAAGCAAAACTCTGTAAAAATGGCAATTTTGGTCACTGTGAGGGTTTAAACAGTGGTTATTCAACATGAGGCACGATCCAATTGGCATTTTGAATAATTTTTGGTACAGTCCAAAAAATCAATTTTCGGATGAAAAACGATGACTCCGGACATGTCGAACGTTCCCTAAATGGTCTATAATGAGGAAATTTTAACATTTAATCTTTTGACTCTAAATGACTGTTGGATGTGAATTATGACTTTTTCAACTAAAATAAGTGTGTTTAAAGTCATTTCTGTGCCTGAAACGGGTCAAAATTGAAGCTTTTGAGTAAGCAAAACTCTGTAAAAATGACAATTTTGGTCACTGTGAGGGTTTAAAAAGTGGTTATTCAACATGAGGCACGATCCAATTGACATTTTGAATCATTTTTGGTACAGTCCAAAAAATCAATTTTCGGATGAAAAACGATGACTCCGGACATGTCGAACGTTCCCAAAATGGTCTATAATGATGAAATTTTAACATTTAATCTTTTGACTCTAAATGACTGTTGGATGTGAATTATGACTTTTTCAACTAAAATAAGTGATTTTAAAGTAATTTCTGTGCCTGAAACGGGTCAAAATTGAAGCTTTTGAGTAAGCAAAACTCTGTAAAAATGGCAATTTTGGTCACTGTGAGGGTTTAAACAGTGGTTATTCAACATGAGGCACGATCCAATTGACATTTTTAATCATTTTTGGTACAGTCCAAAAAATCAATTTTCGGATGAAAAACGATGACTCCGGACATGTCGAACGTTCCCTAAATGGTCTATAATGAGGAAATTTTAACATTTAATCTTTTGACTCTAAATGACTGTTGGATGTGAATTATGACTTTTTCAACTAAAATAAGTGTGTTTAAAGTTATTTCTGTGCCTGAAACGGGTCAAATTTGAAGCTTTTGAGTAAGCAAAACTCTGTAAAAATGGCCATTTTGGTCACTTTGAGGGTTTAAAAAGTGGTTATTCAACATGAGGCACAATCCAATTGACATTTTGAATCATTTTTGGTACAGTCCAAAAAATCAATTTTCGGATGAAAAACAATGACTCCGGACATGTCTAACGTTCCCAAAATGGTCTATAATGATGAAATTTTAACATTTAATCTTTTGACTCTAAATGACTGTTGGATGTGAATTATGACTTTTTCAACTAAAATAAGTGTGTTTAAAGTCATTTCTGTGACTGAAACGGGTCAAAATTGAAGCTTTTAAATAAGCAAAACTCTGCAAAATTGGCCATTTTGGTCACTGTGAGGGTTTAAAAAGTGGTTATTCAACATGAGGCACGATCCAATTGACATTTTGAATCATTTTTGGTACAGTCCAAAAAATCAATTTTCGGATGAAAAACGATGACTCCGGACATGTCGAATGTCCCAAAATGGACTATAATGATGAAATTTTAACATTTAATCTTTTGACTCTAAATGACTTTTGGATGTGAATTATGACTTTTTCAACTAAAATAAGTGTGTTTAAAGTCATTTCTGTGCCTGAAACGGGTCAAAATTGAAGCTTTTGAGTAAGCAAAACTCTGTAAAAATGGCAATTTTGGTCACTGTGAGGGTTTACAAAGTGGTTATTCAACATGAGGCATGATCCAATTGACATTTTGAATCATTTTTGGTACAGTCCAAAAAATCAATTTTCGGATGAAAAACGATGACTCCGGACATGTCGAACGTTCCCAAAATGGTATATAATGATGAAATTTTAACATTTAATCTTTTGACTCTAAATGACTGTTGGATGTGAATTATGACTTTTTCAACTAAAATAAGTGTGTTTAAAGTAATTTCTGTGCCTGAAACGGGTCAAAATTGAAGCTTTTGAGTAAGCAAAACTCTGTAAAAATGGCAATTTTGGTCACTGTGAGGGTTTAAACAGTGGTTATTCAACATGAGGCACGATCCAATTGACATTTTGAATCATTTTTGGTACAGTCCAAAAAATCAATTTTCGGATGAAAAACGATGACTCCGGACATGTCGAACGTTCCCTAAATGGTCTATAAAGAGGAAATTTTAACATTTAATCTTTTGACTCTAAATGACTGTTTGATGTGAATTATGACTTTTTCAACTAAAATAAGTGTGTTTAAAGTCATTTCTGTGCCTGAAACTGGTCAAAATTGAAGCTTTTGAGTAAGCAAAACTCTGTAAAAATGGCCATTTTGGTCACTGTGAGGGTTTAAAAAGTGGTTATTCAACATGAGGCACGTTCCAATTGACATTTTGAATCATTTTTGGTACAGTCCAAAAAATCAATTTTCGGATGAAAAACGATGACTCCGGACATGTCGAACGTTCCTAAAATGGTCTATAATATTGAAATTTTAACATTTAATCTTTTGACTCTAAATGACTGTTGGATGTGAAATATGACTTTTTCAACAAAAATAAGTGTGTTTAAAGTCATTTCTGTGACTGAAATGGGTCAAAATTGAAGCTTTTAAATAAGCAAAACTCTGTAAAAATGGCCATTTTGGTCACTGTGAGGGTTTAAAAAGTGGTTATTCAACATGAGGCACGATCCAATTGACAATTTGAATCATTTTTGGTACAGTCCAAAAAATCAATTTTCGGATGAAAAACGATGACTCCGGACATGTCTAACGTTCCTAAAATGGTCTATAATGATGAAATTTTAACATTTAATCTTTTGACTCTAAATGACTGTTGGATGTGAATTATGACTTTTTCAACTAAAATAAGTGATTTTAAAGTAATTTCTGTGCCTGAAACGGGTCAAAATTGAAGCATTTGAGTAAGCAAAACTCTGTAAAAATGGCAATTTTGGTCACTGTGAGGGTTTAAACAGTGGTTATTCAACATGAGGCACGATCCAATTGACATTTTTAATCATTTTTGGTACAGTCCAAAAAATCAATTTTCGGATGAAAAACGATGACTCCGGACATGTCGAACGTTCCCTAAATGGTCTATAATGAGGAAATTTTAACATTTAATCTTTTGACTCTAAATGACTGTTGGATGTGAATTATGACTTTTTCAACTAAAATAAGTGTGTTTAAAGTCATTTCTGTGCCTGAAACTGGTCAAAATTGAAGCTTTTGAGTAAGCAAAACTCTGTAAAAATGGCAATTTTGGTCACTGTGAGGGTTTAAACAGTGGTTATTCAACATGAGGCACGATCCAATTGACATTTTTAATCATTTTTGGTACAGTCCAAAAAATCAATTTTCGGATGAAAAACGATGACTCCGGACATGTCGAACGTTCCCTAAATGGTCTATAATGAGGAAATTTTAACATTTAATCTTTTGACTCTAAATGACTGTTGGATGTGAATTATGACTTTTTCAACTAAATAAGTGTGTTTAAAGTCATTTCTGTGCCTGAAATGGGTCAAAATTGAAGCTTTTGAGTAAGCAAAACTCTGTAAAAATGGCAATTTTGGTCACTGTGAGGGTTTAAAAAGTGGTTATTCAACATGAGGCACGATCCAATTGACATTTTGAATAATTTTTGGTACAGTCCAAAAAATCAATTTTCGGATGAAAAACGATGACTCCGGACATGTCGAACGTTACCAAAATGGTCTATAAAGATGAAATTTCAACATTTAATCTTTTGACTCTAAATGACTGTTGGATGTGAATTATGACTTTTTCAACTAAAATAAGTGTGTTTAAAGTCATTTCTGTGCCTGAAACGGGTCAAAATTGAAGCTTTTGAGTAAGCAAAACTCTGTAAAAATGGCAATTTTGGTCACTGTGAGGGTTTAAACAGTGGTTATTCAACATGAGGCATGATCCAATTGACATTTTGAATTATTTTTGGTACAGTCCAAAAAATCAATTTTCGGATGAAAAACGATGACTCCGGACATGTCGAACGTTCCCTAAATGGTCTATAATGATGAAATTTTAACATTTAATCTTTTGACTCTAAATGACTGTTGGATGTGAATAATGACTTTTTCAACTAAAATAAGTGTGTTTAAAGTCATTTCTGTGACTGAAACGGGTCAAAATTGAAGCTTTTGAGTAAGCAAAACTCTGTAAAAATGGCCATTTTGGTCACTTTGAGGGTTTAAAAAGTGGTTATTCAACATGAGGCACGATCCAATTGACATTTTGAATAATTTTTGGTACAGTCCAAAAAATCAATTTTCGGATGAAAAACGATGACTCCGGACAAGTCGAACGTTCCCAAAATGGTCTATAATGATGAAATTTTAACATTTAATCTTTTGACTCTAAATGACTGTTGGATGTGAATTATGACTTTTTCAACTAAAATAAGTGTGTTTAAAGTCATTTCTGTGCCTGAAACTGGTCAAAATTGAAGCTTTTGAGTAAGCAAAACTCTGTAAAAATGGCAATTTTGGTCACTGTGAGGGTTTAAACAGTGGTTATTCAACATGAGGCACGATCCAATTGATATTTTGAATCATTTTTGGTACAGTCCAAAAAATCAATTTTCGGATGAAAAACGAAGACTCCGGACATGTCGAATGTTCCCAAAATGGTCTATAATGATGAAATTTTAACATTTAATCTTTTGACTCTAAATGACTGTTGGATGTGAATTATGACTTTTTCAACTAAAATAAGTGTGTTTAAAGTCATTTCTGTGCCTGAAACGGGTCAAAATTGAAGCTTTTGAGTAAGCAAAACTCTGTAAAAATGGCCATTTTGGTCACTTTGAGGGTTTAAAAAGTGGGTATTCAACATGAGGCACAATCCAATTGACATTTTGAATCATTTTTGGTACAGTCCAAAAAATCAATTTTCGGATGAAAAACGATGACTCCGGACATGTCGAACGTTCCCAAAATGGTCTATAATGATGAAATTTTAACATTTAATCTTTTGACTTTAAATGACTGTTGGATGTGAATTATGACTTTTTCAACTAAAATAAGTGTGTTTAAAGTCATTTCTGTTGCCTGAAACGGGTCAAAATTGAAGCTTTTGAGTAAGCAAAACTCTGTAAAAATGGCAATTTTGGTCACTGTGAGAGTTTAAAAAGTGGTTATTCAACATGAGGCACGATCCAATTGACATTTTGAATCATTTTTGGTACAGTCCAAAAAATCAATTTTCGGCTGAAAAACGATGACTCCGGACATGTCGAACGTTCCCAAAATGGTCTATAATGATGAAATTTTAACATTTAATCTTTTGACTCTAAATGACTGTTGGATGTGAATTATGACTTTTTCAACTAAAATAAGTGTGTTTAAAATCATTTCTGTGCCTGAAACGGGTCAAAATTGAAGCTTTTGAGTAAGCAAAACTCTGTAAAAATGGCCATTTTGGTCACTTTGAGGGTTTAAAAAGTGGTTATTCAACATGAGGCACGATCCAATTGACATTTTGAATAATTTTTGGTACAGTCCAAAAAATCAATTTTCGGATGAAAAACGATGACTCCGGATATGTTGAACGTTCCCAAAATGGTCTATAATGATGAAATTTTAACATTTAATCTTTTGACTCTAAATGACTGTTGGATGTGAATTATGACTTTTTCAACTAAAATAAGTGTGTTTAAAGTCATTTCTGTGCCTGAAACTGGTCAAAATTGAAGCTTTTGAGTAAGCAAAACTCTGTAAAAATGGCCATTTTGGTCACTGTGAGGGTTTAAAAAGTGGTTATTCAACATGAGGCACGTTCCAATTGACATTTTGAATCATTTTTGGTACAGTCCAAAAAATCCATTTTCGGATGAAAAACGATGACTCCGGACATGTCGAACGTTCCCAAAATGGTCTATAATATTGAAATTTTAACATTTAATCTTTTGACTCTAAATGACTGTTGGATGTGAAATATGACTTTTTCAACAAAAATAAGTGTGCTTAAAGTCATTTCTGTGACTGAAACGGGTCAAAATTGAAGCTTTTAAATAAGCAAAACTCTGTAAAAATGGCCATTTTGGTCACTGTGAGGGTTTAAAAAGTGGTTATTCAACATGAGGCACGATCCAATTGACAATTTGAATCATTTTTGGTACAGTCCAAAAAATCAATTTTCGGATGAAAAACGATGACTCCGGACATGTCGAACGTTCCCAAAATGGTCTATAATGATGACATTTTAACATTTAATCTTTTGACTCTAAATGACTGTTGGATGTGAATTATGACTTTTTCAACTAAAATAAGTGTGTTTAAAGTCATTTCTGTGACTGAAACGGGTCAAAATTGAAGCTTTTGAGTAAGCAAAACTCTGTAAAATGGCCATTTTGGTCACTTTGAGGGTTTAAAAAGTGGTTATTCAACATGAGGCACAATCCAATTGACATTTTGAATCATTTTTGGTACAGTCCAAAAAATCAATTTTCGGATGAAAAACGATGACTCCGGACATGTCGAACGTTCCCAAAATGGTCTATAATGATGAAATTTTAACATTTAATCTTTTGACTCTAAATGACTGTTGGATGTGAATTATGACTTTTTCAACTAAAATAAGTGTGTTTAAATTCATTTCTGTGCCTGAAACGGGTCAAAATTGAAGCTTTTGAGTAAGCAAAACTCTGTAAAAATGGCAATTTTGGTCACTGTGAGGGTTTAAAAAGTGGTTATTCAACATGAGGCATGATCCAATTGACATTTTGAATCATTTTTGGTACGGTCCAAAAAATCAATTTTCGGATGAAAAGCGATGACTCCGGACATGTCGAACGTTCCCAAAATGGTCTATAATGATGAAATTTTAACATTTAATCTTTTGACTTTAAATGACTGTTGGATGTGAATTATGACTTTTTCAACTAAAATAAGTGTGTTTAAAGTCATTTCTGTGACTGAAACGGGTCAAAATTGAAGCTTTTAAATAAGCAAAACTCTGTAAAAATGGCCATTTTGGTCACTGTGAGGGTTTAAAAAGTGGTTATTCAACATGAGGCACGATCCAATTGACATTTTGAATCATTTATGGTCCAGTCCAAAAAATCAATTTTCGGCTGAAAAACGATGACTCCGGACATGTCGAACGTTCCCAAAATGGTCTATAATGATGAAATTTTAACATTTAATCTTTTGACTCTAAATGACTGTTGGATGTGAATTATGACTTTTTCAACTAAAATAAGTGTGTTTAAAGTCATTTCTGTGCCTGAAACGGGTCAAAATTGAAGCTTTTGAGTAAGCAAAACTCTGTAAAAATGGCAATTTTGGTCACTGTGAGGGTTTAAAAAGTGGTTATTCAACATGAGGCACGATCCAATTGACATTTTGAATCATTTTTGGTACAGTCTAAAAAATCAATTTTCGGATGAAAAACGATGACTCCGGACATGTCGAACGTTCCCAAAATTGTCTATAATGATGAAATTTTAACATTTAATCTTTTGACTCTAAATGACTGTTGGATGTGAATTATGACTTTTTCAACTAAAATAAGTGATTTTAAAGTAATTTCTGTGCCTGAAACGGGTCAAAATTGAAGCTTTTGAGTAAGCAAAACTCTGTAAAAATGGCAATTTTGGTCACTGTGAGGGTTTAAACAGTGGTTATTCAACATGAGGCACGATCCAATTGGCATTTTGAATAATTTTTGGTACAGTCCAAAAAATCAATTTTCGGATGAAAAACGATGACTCCGGACATGTCGAACGTTCCCTAAATGGTCTATAATGAGGAAATTTTAACATTTAATCTTTTGACTCTAAATGACTGTTGGATGTGAATTATGACTTTTTCAACTAAAATAAGTGTGTTTAAAGTCATTTCTGTGCCTGAAACTGGTCAAAATTGAAGCTTTTGAGTAAGCAAAACTCTGTAAAAATGGCAATTTTGGTCACTGTGAGGGTTTAAACAGTGGTTATTCAACATGAGGCACGATCCAATTGACATTTTTAATCATTTTTGGTACAGTCCAAAAAATCAATTTTCGGATGAAAAACGATGACTCCGGACATGTCGAACGTTCCCTAAATGGTCTATAATGAGGAAATTTTAACATTTAATCTTTTGACTCTAAATGACTGTTGGATGTGAATTATGACTTTTTCAACTAAAATAAGTGTGTTTAAAGTTATTTCTGTGCCTGAAACGGGTCAAAATTGAAGCTTTTGAGTAAGCAAAACTCTGTAAAAATGGCCATTTTGGTCACTTTGAGGGTTTAAAAAGTGGTTATTCAACATGAGGCACAATCCAATTGACATTTTGAATCATTTTTGGTACAGTCCAAAAAATCAATTTTCGGATGAAAAACGATGACTCCGGACATGTCTAACGTTCCCAAAATGGTCTATAATGATGAAATTTTAACATTTAATCTTTTGACTCTAAATGACTGTTGGATGTGAATTATGACTTTTTCAACTAAAATAAGTGTGTTTAAAGTCATTTCTGTGACTGAAACGGGTCAAAATTGAAGCTTTTAAATAAGCAAAACTCTGCAAAAATGGCCATTTTGGTCACTGTGAGGGTTTAAAAAGTGGTTATTCAACATGAGGCATGATCCAATTGACATTTTGAATCATTTTTGGTACGGTCCAAAAAATCAATTTTCGGATGAAAAGCGATGACTCCGGACATGTCGAACGTTCCCAAAATGGTCTATAATGATGAAATTTTAACATTTAATCTTTTGACTTTAAATGACTGTTGGATGTGAATTATGACTTTTTCAACTAAAATAAGTGTGTTTAAAGTCATTTCTGTGACTGAAACGGGTCAAAATTGAAGCTTTTAAATAAGCAAAACTCTGTAAAAATGGCCATTTTGGTCACTGTGAGGGTTTAAAAAGTGGTTATTCAACATGAGGCACGATCCAATTGACATTTTAATCATTTATGGTCCAGTCCAAAAAATCAATTTTCGGCTGAAAAACGATGACTCCGGACATGTCGAACGTTCCCAAAATGGTCTATAATGATGAAATTTTAACATTTAATCTTTTGACTCTAAATGACTGTTGGATGTGAATTATGACTTTTTCAACTAAAATAAGTGTGTTTAAAGTCATTTCTGTGCCTGAAACGGGTCAAAATTGAAGCTTTTGAGTAAGCAAAACTCTGTAAAAATGGCAATTTTGGTCACTGTGAGGGTTTAAAAAGTGGTTATTCAACATGAGGCACGATCCAATTGACATTTTGAATCATTTTTGGTACAGTCCAAAAAATCAATTTTCGGATGAAAAACGATGACTCCGGACATGTCGAACGTTCCCAAAATGGTCTATAATGATGAAATTTTAACATTTAATCTTTTGACTCTAAATGACTGTTGGATGTGAATTATGACTTTGTCAACTAAAATAAGTGATATTAAAGTAATTTCTGTGCCTGAAACGGGTCAAAATTGAAGCTTTTGAGTAAGCAAAACTCTGTAAAAATGGCAATTTTGGTCACTGTGAGGGTTTAAACAGTGGTTATTCAACATGAGGCACGATCCAATTGACATTTTTAATCATTTTTGGTACAGTCCAAAAAATCAATTTTCGGATGAAAAACGATGACTCCGGACATGTCGAACGTTCCCTAAATGGTCTATAATGAGGAAATTTTAACATTTAATCTTTTGACTCTAAATGACTGTTGGATGTGAATTATGACTTTTTCAACTAAAATAAGTGTGTTTAAAGTTATTTCTGTGCCTGAAACGGGTCAAATTTGAAGCTTTTGAGTAAGCAAAACTCTGTAAAAATGGCCATTTTGGTCACTTTGAGGGTTTAAAAAGTGGTTATTCAACATGAGGCACAATCCAATTGACATTTTGAATCATTTTTGGTACAGTCCAAAAAATCAATTTTCGGATGAAAAACGATGACTCCGGACATGTCTAACGTTCCCAAAATGGTCTATAATGATGAAATTTTAACATTTAATCTTTTGACTCTAAATGACTGTTGGATGTGAATTATGACTTTTTCAACTAAAATAAGTGTGTTTAAAGTCATTTCTGTGACTGAAACGGGTCAAAATTGAAGCTTTTAAATAAGCAAAACTCTGCAAAAATGGCCATTTTGGTCACTGTGAGGGTTTAAAAAGTGGTTATTCAACATGAGGCACGATCCAATTGACATTTTGAATCATTTTTGGTACAGTCCAAAAAATCAATTTTCGGATGAAAAACGATGACTCCGGACATGTCGAATGTCCCAAAATGGTCTATAATGATGAAATTTTAACATTTAATCTTTTGACTCTAAATGACTTTTGGATGTGAATTATGACTTTTTCAACTAAAATAAGTGTGTTTAAAGTCATTTCTGTGCCTGAAACGGGTCAAAATTGAAGCTTTTGAGTAAGCAAAACTCTGTAAAAATGGCAATTTTGGTCACTGTGAGGGTTTAAAAAGTGGTTATTCAACATGAGGCATGATCCAATTGACATTTTGAATCATTTTTGGTACAGTCCAAAAAATCAATTTTCGGATGAAAAACGATGACTCCGGACATGTCGAACGTTCCCAAAATGGTCTATAATGATGAAATTTTAACATTTAATCTTTTGACTCTAAATGACTGTTGGATGTGAATTATGACTTTTTCAACTAAAATAAGTGTGTTTAAAGTCATTTCTGTGCCTGAAACGGGTCAAAATTGAAGCTTTTGAGTAAGCAAAACTCTGTAAAAATGGCAATTTTGGTCACTGTGAGGGTTTAAACAGTGGTTATTCAACATGAGGCACGATCCAATTGACATTTTGAATCATTTTTGGTACAGTCCAAAAAATCAATTTTCGGATGAAAAACGATGACTCCGGACATGTCGAACGTTCCCTAAATGGTCTATAAAGAGGAAATTTTAACATTTAATCTTTTGACTCTAAATGACTGTTGGATGTGAATTATGACTTTTTCAACTAAAATAAGTGTGTTTAAAGTCATTTCTGTGCCTGAAACTGGTCAAAATTGAAGCTTTTGGGTAAGCAAAACTCTGTAAAAATGGCCATTTTGGTCACTGTGAGGGTTTAAAAAGTGGTTATTCAACATGAGGCACGTTCCAATTGACATTTTGAATCATTTTTGGTACAGTCCAAAAAATCAATTTTCGGATGAAAAACGATGACTCCGGACATGTCGAACGTTCCCAAAATGGTCTATAATATTGAAATTTTAACATTTAATCTTTTGACTCTAAATGACTGTTGGATGTGAAATATGACTTTTTCAACAAAAATAAGTGTGTTTAAAGTCATTTCTGTGACTGAAATGGGTCAAAATTGAAGCTTTTAAATAAGCAAAACTCTGTAAAAATGGCCATTTTGGTCACTGTGAGGGTTTAAAAAGTGGTTATTCAACATGAGGCACGATCCAATTGACAATTTGAATCATTTTTGGTACAGTCCAAAAAATCCATTTTCGGATGAAAAGCGATGACTCCGGACATGTCGAACGTTCCCAAAATGGTCTATAATGATGAAATTTTAACATTTAATCTTTTGACTTTAAATGACTGTTGGATGTGAATTATGACTTTTTCAACTAAAATAAGTGTGTTTAAAGTCATTTCTGTGCCTGAAACGGGTCAAAATTGAAGCTTTTGAGTAAGCAAAACTCTGTAAAAATGGCAATTTTGGTCACTGTGAGGGTTTAAACAGTGGTTATTCAACATGAGGCACGATCCAATTGGCATTTTGAATAATTTTTGGTACAGTCCAAAAAATCAATTTTCGGATGAAAAACGATGACTCCGGACATGTCGAACGTTCCCTAAATGGTCTATAATGAGGAAATTTTAACATTTAATCTTTTGACTCTAAATGACTGTTGGATGTGAATTATGACTTTTTCAACTAAAATAAGTGTGTTTAAAGTCATTTCTGTGCCTGAAACTGGTCAAAATTGAAGCTTTTGAGTAAGCAAAACTCTGTAAAAATGGCAATTTTGGTCACTGTGAGGGTTTAAACAGTGGTTATTCAACATGAGGCACGATCCAATTGACATTTTTAATCATTTTTGGTACAGTCCAAAAAATCAATTTTCGGATGAAAAACGATGACTCCGGACATGTCGAACGTTCCCTAAATGGTCTATAATAAGGAAATTTTAACATTTAATCTTTTGACTCTAAATGACTGTTGGATGTGAATTATGACTTTTTCAACTAAAATAAGTGTGTTTAAAGTTATTTCTGTGCCTGAAACGGGTCAAAATTGAAGCTTTTGAGTAAGCAAAACTCTGTAAAAATGGCCATTTTGGTCACTTTGAGGGTTTAAAAAGTGGTTATTCAACATGAGGCACAATCCAATTGACATTTTGAATCATTTTTGGTACAGTCCAAAAAATCAATTTTCGGATGAAAAACGATGACTCCGGACATGTCTAACGTTCCCAAAATGGTCTATAATGATGAAATTTTAACATTTAATCTTTTGACTCTAAATGACTGTTGGATGTGAATTATGACTTTTTCAACTAAAATAAGTGTGTTTAAAGTCATTTCTGTGACTGAAACGGGTCAAAATTGAAGCTTTTAAATAAGCAAAACTCTGCAAAAATGGCCATTTTGGTCACTGTGAGGGTTTAAAAAGTGGTTATTCAACATGAGGCATGATCCAATTGACATTTTGAATCATTTTTGGTACGGTCCAAAAAATCAATTTTCGGATGAAAAGCGATGACTCCGGACATGTCGAACGTTCCCAAAATGGTCTATAATGATGAAATTTTAACATTTAATCTTTTGACTTTAAATGACTGTTGGATGTGAATTATGACTTTTTCAACTAAAATAAGTGTGTTTAAAGTCATTTCTGTGACTGAAACGGGTCAAAATTGAAGCTTTTAAATAAGCAAAACTCTGTAAAAATGGCCATTTTGGTCACTGTGAGGGTTTAAAAAGTGGTTATTCAACATGAGGCACGATCCAATTGACATTTTAATCATTTATGGTCCAGTCCAAAAAATCAATTTTCGGCTGAAAAACGATGACTCCGGACATGTCGAACGTTCCCAAAATGGTCTATAATGATGAAATTTTAACATTTAATCTTTTGACTCTAAATGACTGTTGGATGTGAATTATGACTTTTTCAACTAAAATAAGTGTGTTTAAAGTCATTTCTGTGCCTGAAACGGGTCAAAATTGAAGCTTTTGAGTAAGCAAAACTCTGTAAAAATGGCAATTTTGGTCACTGTGAGGGTTTAAAAAGTGGTTATTCAACATGAGGCACGATCCAATTGACATTTTGAATCATTTTTGGTACAGTCCAAAAAATCAATTTTCGGATGAAAAACGATGACTCCGGACATGTCGAACGTTCCCAAAATGGTCTATAATGATGAAATTTTAACATTTAATCTTTTGACTCTAAATGACTGTTGGATGTGAATTATGACTTTGTCAACTAAAATAAGTGATTTTAAAGTAATTTCTGTGCCTGAAACGGGTCAAAATTGAAGCTTTTGAGTAAGCAAAACTCTGTAAAAATGGCAATTTTGGTCACTGTGAGGGTTTAAACAGTGGTTATTCAACATGAGGCACGATCCAATTGACATTTTTAATCATTTTTGGTACAGTCCAAAAAATCAATTTTCGGATGAAAAACGATGACTCCGGACATGTCGAACGTTCCCTAAATGGTCTATAATGAGGAAATTTTAACATTTAATCTTTTGACTCTAAATGACTGTTGGATGTGAATTATGACTTTTTCAACTAAAATAAGTGTGTTTAAAGTTATTTCTGTGCCTGAAACGGGTCAAATTTGAAGCTTTTGAGTAAGCAAAACTCTGTAAAAATGGCCATTTTGGTCACTTTGAGGGTTTAAAAAGTGGTTATTCAACATGAGGCACAATCCAATTGACATTTTGAATCATTTTTGGTACAGTCCAAAAAATCAATTTTCGGATGAAAAACGATGACTCCGGACATGTCTAACGTTCCCAAAATGGTCTATAATGATGAAATTTTAACATTTAATCTTTTGACTCTAAATGACTGTTGGATGTGAATTATGACTTTTTCAACTAAAATAAGTGTGTTTAAAGTCATTTCTGTGACTGAAACGGGTCAAAATTGAAGCTTTTAAATAAGCAAAACTCTGCAAAAATGGCCATTTTGGTCACTGTGAGGGTTTAAAAAGTGGTTATTCAACATGAGGCACGATCCAATTGACATTTTGAATCATTTTTGGTACAGTCCAAAAAATCAATTTTCGGATGAAAAACGATGACTCCGGACATGTCGAACGTTCCCAAAATGGTCTATAATGATGAAATTTTAACATTTAATCTTTTGACTCTAAATGACTGTTGGATGTGAATTATGACTTTTTCAACTAAAATAAGTGTGTTTAAAGTCATTTCTGTGCCTGAAACGGGTCAAAATTGAAGCTTTTGAGTAAGCAAAACTCTGTAAAAATGGCAATTTTGGTCACTGTGAGGGTTTAAACAGTGGTTATTCAACATGAGGCACGATCCAATTGACATTTTGAATCATTTTTGGTACAGTCCAAAAAATCAATTTTCGGATGAAAAACGATGACTCCGGACATGTCGAACGTTCCCAAAATGGTCTATAATATTGAAATTTTAACATTTAATCTTTTGACTCTAAATGACTGTTGGATGTGAAATATGACTTTTTCAACAAAAATAAGTGTGCTTAAAGTCATTTCTGTGACTGAAACGGGTCAAAATTGAAGCTTTTAAATAAGCAAAACTCTGTAAAAATGGCCATTTTGGTCACTGTGAGGGTTTAAAAAGTGGTTATTCAACATGAGGCACGATCCAATTGACAATTTGAATCATTTTTGGTACAGTCCAAAAAATCAATTTTCGGATGAAAAACGATGACTCCGGACATGTCGAACGTTCCCAAAATGGTCTATAATGATGAAATTTTAACATTTAATCTTTTGACTCTAAATGACTGTTGGATGTGAATTATGACTTTTTCAACAAAAATAAGTGTGTTTAAAGTCATTTCTGTGACTGAAATGGGTCAAAATTGAAGCTTTTAAATAAGCAAAACTCTGTAAAAATGGCCATTTTGGTCACTGTGAGGGTTTAAAAAGTGGTTATTCAACATGAGGCACGATCCAATTGACAATTTGAATCATTTTTGGTACAGTCCAAAAAATCAATTTTCGGATGAAAAACGATGACTCCGGACATGTCTAACGTTCCCAAAATGGTCTATAATGATGAAATTTTAACATTTAATCTTTTGACTCTAAATGACTGTTGGATGTGAATTATGACTTTTTCAACTAAAATAAGTGATTTTAAAGTAATTTCTGTGCCTGAAACGGGTCAAAATTGAAGCTTTTGAGTAAGCAAAACTCTGTAAAAATGGCAATTTTGGTCACTGTGAGGGTTTAAAAAGTGGTTATTCAACATGAGGCATGATCCAATTGACATTTTGAATCATTTTTGGTACGGTCCAAAAAATCCATTTTCGGATGAAAAGCGATGACTCCGGACATGTCGAACGTTCCCAAAATGGTCTATAATGATGAAATTTTAACATTTAATCTTTTGACTTTAAATGACTGTTGGATGTGAATTATGACTTTTTCAACTAAAATAAGTGTGTTTAAAGTCATTTCTGTGCCTGAAACGGGTCAAAATTGAAGCTTTTGAGTAAGCAAAACTCTGTAAAAATGGCAATTTTGGTCACTGTGAGGGTTTAAACAGTGGTTATTCAACATGAGGCATGATCCAATTGACATTTTGAATTATTTTTGGTACAGTCCAAAAAATCAATTTTCGGATGAAAAACGATGACTCCGGACATGTCGAACGTTCCCTAAATGGTCTATAATGATGAAATTTTAACATTTAATCTTTTGACTCTAAATGACTGTTGGATGTGAATTATGACTTTTTCAACTAAAATAAGTGTGTTTAAAGTCATTTCTGTGCCTGAAACGGGTCAAAATTGAAGCTTTTGAGTAAGCAAAACTCTGTAAAAATGGCCATTTTGGTCACTTTGAGGGTTTAAAAAGTGGGTATTCAACATGAGGCACAATCCAATTGACATTTTGAATCATTTTTGGTACAGTCCAAAAAATCAATTTTCGGATGAAAAACGATGACTCCGGACATGTCGAACGTTCCCAAAATGGTCTATAATGATGAAATTTTAACATTTAATCTTTTGACTTTAAATGACTGTTGGATGTGAATTATGACTTTTTCAACTAAAATAAGTGTGTTTAAAGTCATTTCTGTGCCTGAAACGGGTCAAAATTGAAGCTTTTGAGTAAGCAAAACTCTGTAAAAATGGCAATTTTGGTCACTGTGAGAGTTTAAAAAGTGGTTATTCAACATGAGGCACGATCCAATTGACATTTTGAATCATTTTTGGTACAGTCCAAAAAATCAATTTTCGGCTGAAAAACGATGACTCCGGACATGTCGAACGTTCCCAAAATGGTCTATAATGATGAAATTTTAACATTTAATCTTTTGACTCTAAATGACTGTTGGATGTGAATTATGACTTTTTCAACTAAAATAAGTGTGTTTAAAATCATTTCTGTGCCTGAAACGGGTCAAAATTGAAGCTTTTGAGTAAGCAAAACTCTGTAAAAATGGCCATTTTGGTCACTTTGAGGGTTTAAAAAGTGGTTATTCAACATGAGGCACGATCCAATTGACATTTTGAATAATTTTTGGTACAGTCCAAAAAATCAATTTTCGGATGAAAAACGATGACTCCGGATATGTTGAACGTTCCCAAAATGGTCTATAATGATGAAATTTTAACATTTAATCTTTTGACTCTAAATGACTGTTGGATGTGAATTATGACTTTTTCAACTAAAATAAGTGTGTTTAAAGTCATTTCTGTGCCTGAAACTGGTCAAAATTGAAGCTTTTGAGTAAGCAAAACTCTGTAAAAATGGCCATTTTGGTCACTGTGAGGGTTTAAAAAGTGGTTATTCAACATGAGGCACGTTCCAATTGACATTTTGAATCATTTTTGGTACAGTCCAAAAAATCCATTTTCGGATGAAAAACGATGACTCCGGACATGTCGAACGTTCCCAAAATGGTCTATAATATTGAAATTTTAACATTTAATCTTTTGACTCTAAATGACTGTTGGATGTGAAATATGACTTTTTCAACAAAAATAAGTGTGCTTAAAGTCATTTCTGTGACTGAAACGGGTCAAAATTGAAGCTTTTAAATAAGCAAAACTCTGTAAAAATGGCCATTTTGGTCACTGTGAGGGTTTAAAAAGTGGTTATTCAACATGAGGCACGATCCAATTGACAATTTGAATCATTTTTGGTACAGTCCAAAAAATCAATTTTCGGATGAAAAACGATGACTCCGGACATGTCGAACGTTCCCAAAATGGTCTATAATGATGAAATTTTAACATTTAATCTTTTGACTCTAAATGACTGTTGGATGTGAATTATGACTTTTTCAACTAAAATAAGTGTGTTTAAAGTCATTTCTGTGACTGAAACGGGTCAAAATTGAAGCTTTTGAGTAAGCAAAACTCTGTAAAATGGCCATTTTGGTCACTTTGAGGGTTTAAAAAGTGGTTATTCAACATGAGGCACAATCCAATTGACATTTTGAATCATTTTTGGTACAGTCCAAAAAATCAATTTTCGGATGAAAAACGATGACTCCGGACATGTCGAACGTTCCCAAAATGGTCTATAATGATGAAATTTTAACATTTAATCTTTTGACTCTAAATGACTGTTGGATGTGAATTATGACTTTTTCAACTAAAATAAGTGTGTTTAAATTCATTTCTGTGCCTGAAACGGGTCAAAATTGAAGCTTTTGAGTAAGCAAAACTCTGTAAAAATGGCAATTTTGGTCACTGTGAGGGTTTAAAAAGTGGTTATTCAACATGAGGCATGATCCAATTGACATTTTGAATCATTTTTGGTACGGTCCAAAAAATCAATTTTCGGATGAAAAGCGATGACTCCGGACATGTCGAACGTTCCCAAAATGGTCTATAATGATGAAATTTTAACATTTAATCTTTTGACTTTAAATGACTGTTGGATGTGAATTATGACTTTTTCAACTAAAATAAGTGTGTTTAAAGTCATTTCTGTGACTGAAACGGGTCAAAATTGAAGCTTTTAAATAAGCAAAACTCTGTAAAAATGGCCATTTTGGTCACTGTGAGGGTTTAAAAAGTGGTTATTCAACATGAGGCACGATCCAATTGACATTTTGAATCATTTATGGTCCAGTCCAAAAAATCAATTTTCGGCTGAAAAACGATGACTCCGGACATGTCGAACGTTCCCAAAATGGTCTATAATGATGAAATTTTAACATTTAATCTTTTGACTCTAAATGACTGTTGGATGTGAATTATGACTTTTTCAACTAAAATAAGTGATTTTAAAGTAATTTCTGTGCCTGAAACGGGTCAAAATTGAAGCTTTTGAGTAAGCAAAACTCTGTAAAAATGGCAATTTTGGTCACTGTGAGGGTTTAAACAGTGGTTATTCAACATGAGGCACGATCCAATTGGCATTTTGAATAATTTTTGGTACAGTCCAAAAAATCAATTTTCGGATGAAAAACGATGACTCCGGACATGTCGAACGTTCCCTAAATGGTCTATAATGAGGAAATTTTAACATTTAATCTTTTGACTCTAAATGACTGTTGGATGTGAATTATGACTTTTTCAACTAAAATAAGTGTGTTTAAAGTCATTTCTGTGCCTGAAACTGGTCAAAATTGAAGCTTTTGAGTAAGCAAAACTCTGTAAAAATGGCAATTTTGGTCACTGTGAGGGTTTAAACAGTGGTTATTCAACATGAGGCACGATCCAATTGACATTTTTAATCATTTTTGGTACAGTCCAAAAAATCAATTTTCGGATGAAAAACGATGACTCCGGACATGTCGAACGTTCCCTAAATGGTCTATAATGAGGAAATTTTAACATTTAATCTTTTGACTCTAAATGACTGTTGGATGTGAATTATGACTTTTTCAACTAAAATAAGTGTGTTTAAAGTTATTTCTGTGCCTGAAACGGGTCAAAATTGAAGCTTTTGAGTAAGCAAAACTCTGTAAAAATGGCCATTTTGGTCACTTTGAGGGTTTAAAAAGTGGTTATTCAACATGAGGCACAATCCAATTGACATTTTGAATCATTTTTGGTACAGTCCAAAAAATCAATTTTCGGATGAAAAACGATGACTCCGGACATGTCTAACGTTCCCAAAATGGTCTATAATGATGAAATTTTAACATTTAATCTTTTGACTCTAAATGACTGTTGGATGTGAATTATGACTTTTTCAACTAAAATAAGTGTGTTTAAAGTCATTTCTGTGACTGAAACGGGTCAAAATTGAAGCTTTTAAATAAGCAAAACTCTGCAAAAATGGCCATTTTGGTCACTGTGAGGGTTTAAAAAGTGGTTATTCAACATGAGGCATGATCCAATTGACATTTTGAATCATTTTTGGTACGGTCCAAAAAATCAATTTTCGGATGAAAAGCGATGACTCCGGACATGTCGAACGTTCCCAAAATGGTCTATAATGATGAAATTTTAACATTTAATCTTTTGACTTTAAATGACTGTTGGATGTGAATTATGACTTTTTCAACTAAAATAAGTGTGTTTAAAGTCATTTCTGTGACTGAAACGGGTCAAAATTGAAGCTTTTAAATAAGCAAAACTCTGTAAAAATGGCCATTTTGGTCACTGTGAGGGTTTAAAAAGTGGTTATTCAACATGAGGCACGATCCAATTGACATTTTAATCATTTATGGTCCAGTCCAAAAAATCAATTTTCGGCTGAAAAACGATGACTCCGGACATGTCGAACGTTCCCAAAATGGTCTATAATGATGAAATTTTAACATTTAATCTTTTGACTCTAAATGACTGTTGGATGTGAATTATGACTTTTTCAACTAAAATAAGTGTGTTTAAAGTCATTTCTGTGCCTGAAACGGGTCAAAATTGAAGCTTTTGAGTAAGCAAAACTCTGTAAAAATGGCAATTTTGGTCACTGTGAGGGTTTAAAAAGTGGTTATTCAACATGAGGCACGATCCAATTGACATTTTGAATCATTTTTGGTACAGTCCAAAAAATCAATTTTCGGATGAAAAACGATGACTCCGGACATGTCGAACGTTCCCAAAATGGTCTATAATGATGAAATTTTAACATTTAATCTTTTGACTCTAAATGACTGTTGGATGTGAATTATGACTTTGTCAACTAAAATAAGTGATTTTAAAGTAATTTCTGTGCCTGAAACGGGTCAAAATTGAAGCTTTTGAGTAAGCAAAACTCTGTAAAAATGGCAATTTTGGTCACTGTGAGGGTTTAAACAGTGGTTATTCAACATGAGGCACGATCCAATTGACATTTTTAATCATTTTTGGTACAGTCCAAAAAATCAATTTTCGGATGAAAAACGATGACTCCGGACATGTCGAACGTTCCCTAAATGGTCTATAATGAGGAAATTTTAACATTTAATCTTTTGACTCTAAATGACTTTTGGATGTGAATTATGACTTTTTCAACTAAAATAAGTGTGTTTAAAGTCATTTCTGTGCCTGAAACGGGTCAAAATTGAAGCTTTTGAGTAAGCAAAACTCTGTAAAAATGGCAATTTTGGTCACTGTGAGGGTTTAAAAAGTGGTTATTCAACATGAGGCATGATCCAATTGACATTTTGAATCATTTTTGGTACAGTCCAAAAAATCAATTTTCGGATGAAAAACGATGACTCCGGACATGTCGAACGTTCCCAAAATGGTCTATAATGATGAAATTTTAACATTTAATCTTTTGACTCTAAATGACTGTTGGATGTGAATTATGACTTTTTCAACTAAAATAAGTGTGTTTAAAGTCATTTCTGTGCCTGAAACGGGTCAAAATTGAAGCTTTTGAGTAAGCAAAACTCTGTAAAAATGGCAATTTTGGTCACTGTGAGGGTTTAAACAGTGGTTATTCAACATGAGGCACGATCCAATTGACATTTTGAATCATTTTTGGTACAGTCCAAAAAATCAATTTTCGGATGAAAAACGATGACTCCGGACATGTCGAACGTTCCCTAAATGGTCTATAAAGAGGAAATTTTAACATTTAATCTTTTGACTCTAAATGACTGTTGGATGTGAATTATGACTTTTTCAACTAAAATAAGTGTGTTTAAAGTCATTTCTGTGCCTGAAACTGGTCAAAATTGAAGCTTTTGAGTAAGCAAAACTCTGTAAAAATGGCCATTTTGGTCACTGTGAGGGTTTAAAAAGTGGTTATTCAACATGAGGCACGTTCCAATTGACATTTTGAATCATTTTTGGTACAGTCCAAAAAATCAATTTTCGGATGAAAAACGATGACTCCGGACATGTCGAACGTTCCCAAAATGGTCTATAATATTGAAATTTTAACATTTAATCTTTTGACTCTAAATGACTGTTGGATGTGAAATATGACTTTTTCAACAAAAATAAGTGTGTTTAAAGTCATTTCTGTGACTGAAATGGGTCAAAATTGAAGCTTTTAAATAAGCAAAACTCTGTAAAAATGGCCATTTTGGTCACTGTGAGGGTTTAAAAAGTGGTTATTCAACATGAGGCACGATCCAATTGACAATTTGAATCATTTTTGGTACAGTCCAAAAAATCAATTTTCGGATGAAAAACGATGATTCCGGACATGTCTAACGTTCCCAAAATGGTCTATAATGATGAAATTTTAACATTTAATCTTTTGACTCTAAATGACTGTTGGATGTGAATTATGACTTTTTCAACTAAAATAAGTGATTTTAAAGTAATTTCTGTGCCTGAAACGGGTCAAAATTGAAGCTTTTGAGTAAGCAAAACTCTGTAAAAATGGCAATTTTGGTCACTGTGAGGGTTTAAAAAGTGGTTATTCAACATGAGGCATGATCCAATTGACATTTTGAATCATTTTTGGTACGGTCCAAAAAATCCATTTTCGGATGAAAAGCGATGACTCCGGACATGTCGAACGTTCCCAAAATGGTCTATAATGATGAAATTTTAACATTTAATCTTTTGACTTTAAATGACTGTTGGATGTGAATTATGACTTTTTCAACTAAAATAAGTGTGTTTAAAGTCATTTCTGTGACTGAAACGGGTCAAAATTGAAGCTTTTAAATAAGCAAAACTCTGTAAAAATGGCCATTTTGGTCACTGTGAAGGTTTAAAAAGTGGTTATTCAACATGAGGCACGATCCAATTGACATTTTGAATCATTTATGGTCCAGTCCAAAAAATCAATTTTCGGCTGAAAAACGATGACTCCGGACATGTCGAACGTTCCCAAAATGGTCTATAATGATGAAATTTTAACATTTAATCTTTTGACTCTAAATGACTGTTGGATGTGAATTATGACTTTTTCAACTAAAATAAGTGTGTTTAAAGTCATTTCTGTGCCTGAAACGGGTCAAAATTGAAGCTTTTGAGTAAGCAAAACTCTGTAAAAATGGCAATTTTGGTCACTGTGAGGGTTTAAAAAGTGGTTATTCAACATGAGGCACGATCCAATTGACATTTTGAATCATTTTTGGTACAGTCTAAAAAATCAATTTTCGGATGAAAAACGATGACTCCGGACATGTCGAACGTTCCCAAAATTGTGTATAATGATGAAATTTTAACATTTAATCTTTTGACTCTAAATGACTGTTGGATGTGAATTATGACTTTTTCAACTAAAATAAGTGATTTTAAAGTAATTTCTGTGCCTGAAACGGGTCAAAATTGAAGCTTTTGAGTAAGCAAAACTCTGTAAAAATGGCAATTTTGGTCACTGTGAGGGTTTAAACAGTGGTTATTCAACATGAGGCACGATCCAATTGGCATTTTGAATAATTTTTGGTACAGTCCAAAAAATCAATTTTCGGATGAAAAACGATGACTCCGGACATGTCGAACGTTCCCTAAATGGTCTATAATGAGGAAATTTTAACATTTAATCTTTTGACTCTAAATGACTGTTGGATGTGAAATATGACTTTTTCAACAAAAATAAGTGTGTTTAAAGTCATTTCTGTGACTGAAATGGGTCAAAATTGAAGCTTTTAAATAAGCAAAACTCTGTAAAAATGGCCATTTTGGTCACTGTGAGGGTTTAAAAAGTGGTTATTCAACATGAGGCACGATCCAATTGACAATTTGAATCATTTTTGGTACAGTCCAAAAAATCAATTTTCGGATGAAAAACGATGACTCCGGACATGTCTAACGTTCCCAAAATGGTCTATAATGATGAAATTTTAACATTTAATCTTTTGACTCTAAATGACTGTTGGATGTGAATTATGACTTTTTCAACTAAAATAAGTGATTTTAAAGTAATTTCTGTGCCTGAAACGGGTCAAAATTGAAGCTTTTGAGTAAGCAAAACTCTGTAAAAATGGCAATTTTGGTCACTGTGAGGGTTTAAAAAGTGGTTATTCAACATGAGGCATGATCCAATTGACATTTTGAATCATTTTTGGTACGGTCCAAAAAATCCATTTTCGGATGAAAAGCGATGACTCCGGACATGTCGAACGTTCCCAAAATGGTCTATAATGATGAAATTTTAACATTTAATCTTTTGACTTTAAATGACTGTTGGATGTGAATTATGACTTTTTCAACTAAAATAAGTGTGTTTAAAGTCATTTCTGTGACTGAAACGGGTCAAAATTGAAGCTTTTAAATAAGCAAAACTCTGTAAAAATGGCCATTTTGGTCACTGTGAAGGTTTAAAAAGTGGTTATTCAACATGAGGCACGATCCAATTGACATTTTGAATCATTTATGGTCCAGTCCAAAAAATCAATTTTCGGCTGAAAAACGATGACTCCGGACATGTCGAACGTTCCCAAAATGGTCTATAATGATGAAATTTTAACATTTAATCTTTTGACTCTAAATGACTGTTGGATGTGAATTATGACTTTTTCAACTAAAATAAGTGTGTTTAAAGTCATTTCTGTGCCTGAAACGGGTCAAAATTGAAGCTTTTGAGTAAGCAAAACTCTGTAAAAATGGCAATTTTGGTCACTGTGAGGGTTTAAAAAGTGGTTATTCAACATGAGGCACGATCCAATTGACATTTTGAATCATTTTTGGTACAGTCTAAAAAATCAATTTTCGGATGAAAAACGATGACTCCGGACATGTCGAACGTTCCCAAAATTGTGTATAATGATGAAATTTTAACATTTAATCTTTTGACTCTAAATGACTGTTGGATGTGAATTATGACTTTTTCAACTAAAATAAGTGATTTTAAAGTAATTTCTGTGCCTGAAACGGGTCAAAATTGAAGCTTTTGAGTAAGCAAAACTCTGTAAAAATGGCAATTTTGGTCACTGTGAGGGTTTAAACAGTGGTTATTCAACATGAGGCACGATCCAATTGGCATTTTGAATAATTTTTGGTACAGTCCAAAAAATCAATTTTCGGATGAAAAACGATGACTCCGGACATGTCGAACGTTCCCTAAATGGTCTATAATGAGGAAATTTTAACATTTAATCTTTTGACTCTAAATGACTGTTGGATGTGAATTATGACTTTTTCAACTAAAATAAGTGTGTTTAAAGTCATTTCTGTGCCTGAAACTGGTCAAAATTGAAGCTTTTGAGTAAGCAAAACTCTGTAAAAATGGCAATTTTGGTCACTGTGAGGGTTTAACAGTGGTTATTCAACATGAGGCACGATCCAATTGACATTTTTAATCATTTTTGGTACAGTCCAAAAAATCAATTTTCGGATGAAAAACGATGACTCCGGACATGTCGAACGTTCCCTAAATGGTCTATAATGAGGAAATTTTAACATTTAATCTTTTGACTCTAAATGACTGTTGGATGTGAATTATGACTTTTTCAACTAAAATAAGTGTGTTTAAAGTTATTTCTGTGCCTGAAACGGGTCAAAATTGAAGCTTTTGAGTAAGCAAAACTCTGTAAAAATGGCCATTTTGGTCACTTTGAGGGTTTAAAAAGTGATTATTCAACATGAGGCACAATCCAATTGACATTTTGAATCATTTTTGGTACAGTCCAAAAAATCAATTTTCGGATGAAAAACGATGACTCCGGACATGTCTAACGTTCCCAAAATGGTCTATAATGATGAAATTTTAACATTTAATCTTTTGACTCTAAATGACTGTTGGATGTGAATTATGACTTTTTCAACTAAAATAAGTGTGTTTAAAGTCATTTCTGTGACTGAAACGGGTCAAAATTGAAGCTTTTAAATAAGCAAAACTCTGCAAAAATGGCCATTTTGGTCACTGTGAGGGTTTAAAAAGTGGTTATTCAACATGAGGCATGATCCAATTGACATTTTGAATCATTTTTGGTACGGTCCAAAAAATCAATTTTCGGATGAAAAGCGATGACTCCGGACATGTCGAACGTTCCCAAAATGGTCTATAATGATGAAATTTTAACATTTAATCTTTTGACTTTAAATGACTGTTGGATGTGAATTATGACTTTTTCAACTAAAATAAGTGTGTTTAAAGTCATTTCTGTGACTGAAACGGGTCAAAATTGAAGCTTTTAAATAAGCAAAACTCTGTAAAAATGGCCATTTTGGTCACTGTGAGGGTTTAAAAAGTGGTTATTCAACATGAGGCACGATCCAATTGACATTTTAATCATTTATGGTCCAGTCCAAAAAATCAATTTTCGGCTGAAAAACGATGACTCCGGACATGTCGAACGTTCCCAAAATGGTCTATAATGATGAAATTTTAACATTTAATCTTTTGACTCTAAATGACTGTTGGATGTGAATTATGACTTTTTCAACTAAAATAAGTGTGTTTAAAGTCATTTCTGTGCCTGAAACGGGTCAAAATTGAAGCTTTTGAGTAAGCAAAACTCTGTAAAAATGACAATTTTGGTCACTGTGAGGGTTTAAAAAGTGGTTATTCAACATGAGGCACGATCCAATTGACATTTTGAATCATTTTTGGTACAGTCCAAAAAATCAATTTTCGGATGAAAAACGATGACTCCGGACATGTCGAACGTTCCCAAAATGGTCTATAATGATGAAATTTTAACATTTAATCTTTTGACTCTAAATGACTGTTGGATGTGAATTATGACTTTTTCAACTAAAATAAGTGATTTTAAAGTAATTTCTGTGCCTGAAACGGGTCAAAATTGAAGCTTTTGAGTAAGCAAAACTCTGTAAAAATGGCAATTTTGGTCACTGTGAGGGTTTAAACAGTGGTTATTCAACATGAGGCACGATCCAATTGACATTTTTAATCATTTTTGGTACAGTCCAAAAAATCAATTTTCGGATGAAAAACGATGACTCCGGACATGTCGAACGTTCCCTAAATGGTCTATAATGAGGAAATTTTAACATTTAATCTTTTGACTCTAAATGACTGTTGGATGTGAATTATGACTTTTTCAACTAAAATAAGTGTGTTTAAAGTTATTTCTGTGCCTGAAACGGGTCAAATTTGAAGCTTTTGAGTAAGCAAAACTCTGTAAAAATGGCCATTTTGGTCACTTTGAGGGTTTAAAAAGTGGTTATTCAACATGAGGCACAATCCAATTGACATTTTGAATCATTTTTGGTACAGTCCAAAAAATCAATTTTCGGATGAAAAACAATGACTCCGGACATGTCTAACGTTCCCAAAATGGTCTATAATGATGAAATTTTAACATTTAATCTTTTGACTCTAAATGACTGTTGGATGTGAATTATGACTTTTTCAACTAAAATAAGTGTGTTTAAAGTCATTTCTGTGACTGAAACGGGTCAAAATTGAAGCTTTTAAATAAGCAAAACTCTGCAAAATTGGCCATTTTGGTCACTGTGAGGGTTTAAAAAGTGGTTATTCAACATGAGGCACGATCCAATTGACATTTTGAATCATTTTTGGTACAGTCCAAAAAATCAATTTTCGGATGAAAAACGATGACTCCGGACATGTCGAATGTCCCAAAATGGACTATAATGATGAAATTTTAACATTTAATCTTTTGACTCTAAATGACTTTTGGATGTGAATTATGACTTTTTCAACTAAAATAAGTGTGTTTAAAGTCATTTCTGTGCCTGAAACGGGTCAAAATTGAAGCTTTTGAGTAAGCAAAACTCTGTAAAAATGGCAATTTTGGTCACTGTGAGGGTTTACAAAGTGGTTATTCAACATGAGGCATGATCCAATTGACATTTTGAATCATTTTTGGTACAGTCCAAAAAATCAATTTTCGGATGAAAAACGATGACTCCGGACATGTCGAACGTTCCCAAAATGGTATATAATGATGAAATTTTAACATTTAATCTTTTGACTCTAAATGACTGTTGGATGTGAATTATGACTTTTTCAACTAAAATAAGTGTGTTTAAAGTAATTTCTGTGCCTGAAACGGGTCAAAATTGAAGCTTTTGAGTAAGCAAAACTCTGTAAAAATGGCAATTTTGGTCACTGTGAGGGTTTAAACAGTGGTTATTCAACATGAGGCACGATCCAATTGACATTTTGAATCATTTTTGGTACAGTCCAAAAAATCAATTTTCGGATGAAAAACGATGACTCCGGACATGTCGAACGTTCCCTAAATGGTCTATAAAGAGGAAATTTTAACATTTAATCTTTTGACTCTAAATGACTGTTTGATGTGAATTATGACTTTTTCAACTAAAATAAGTGTGTTTAAAGTCATTTCTGTGCCTGAAACTGGTCAAAATTGAAGCTTTTGAGTAAGCAAAACTCTGTAAAAATGGCCATTTTGGTCACTGTGAGGGTTTAAAAAGTGGTTATTCAACATGAGGCACGTTCCAATTGACATTTTGAATCATTTTTGGTACAGTCCAAAAAATCAATTTTCGGATGAAAAACGATGACTCCGGACATGTCGAACGTTCCTAAAATGGTCTATAATATTGAAATTTTAACATTTAATCTTTTGACTCTAAATGACTGTTGGATGTGAAATATGACTTTTTCAACAAAAATAAGTGTGTTTAAAGTCATTTCTGTGACTGAAATGGGTCAAAATTGAAGCTTTTAAATAAGCAAAACTCTGTAAAAATGGCCATTTTGGTCACTGTGAGGGTTTAAAAAGTGGTTATTCAACATGAGGCACGATCCAATTGACAATTTGAATCATTTTTGGTACAGTCCAAAAAATCAATTTTCGGATGTCTAACGTTCCTAAAATGGTCTATAATGATGAAATTTTAACATTTAATCTTTTGACTCTAAATGACTGTTGGATGTGAATTATGACTTTTTCAACTAAAATAAGTGATTTTAAAGTAATTTCTGTGCCTGAAACGGGTCAAAATTGAAGCATTTGAGTAAGCAAAACTCTGTAAAAATGGCAATTTTGGTCACTGTGAGGGTTTAAACAGTGGTTATTCAACATGAGGCACGATCCAATTGGCATTTTGAATAATTTTTGGTACAGTCCAAAAAATCAATTTTCGGATGAAAAACGATGACTCCGGACATGTCGAATGTTCCCGAAATGGTCTATAATGAGGAAATTTTAACATTTAATCTTTTGACTCTAAATGACTGTTGGATGTGAATTATGACTTTTTCAACTAAAATAAGTGCGTTTAAAGTCATTTCTGTGCCTGAAACTGGTCAAAATTGAAGCTTTTGAGTAAGCAAAACTCTGTAAAAATGGCAATTTTGGTCACTGTGAGGGTTTAAACAGTGGTTATTCAACATGAGGCACAATCCAATTGACATTTTTAATCATTTTTGGTACAGTCCAAAAAATCAATTTTCGGATGAAAAACGATGACTCCGGACATGTCGAACGTTCCCTAAATGGTCTATAATGAGGAAATTTTAACATTTAATCTTTTGACTCTAAATGACTGTTGGATGTGAATTATGACTTTTTCAACTAAAATAAGTGTGTTTAAAGTTATTTCTGTGCCTGAAACGGGTCAAAGTTGAAGCTTTTGAGTAAGCAAAACTCTGTAAAAATGGCCATTTTGGTCACTTTGAGGGTTTAAAAAGTGGTTATTCAACATGAGGCACAATCCAATTGACATTTTGAATCATTTTTGGTACGGTCCAAAAAATCAATTTTCGGATGAAAAGCGATGACTCCGGACATGTCGAACGTTCCCAAAATGGTCTATAATGATGAAATTTTAACATTTAATCTTTTGACTTTAAATGACTGTTGGATGTGAATTATGACTTTTTCAACTAAAATAAGTGTGTTTAAAGTCATTTCTGTGACTGAAACGGGTCAAAATTGAAGCTTTTAAATAAGCAAAACTCTGTAAAAATGGCCATTTTGGTCACTGTGAGGGTTTAAAAAGTGGTTATTCAACATGAGGCACGATCCAATTGACATTTTGAATCATTTATGGTCCAGTCCAAAAAATCAATTTTCGGCTGAAAAACGATGACTCCGGACATGTCGAACGTTCCCAAAATGGTCTATAATGATGAAATTTTAACATTTAATCTTTTGACTCTAAATGACTTGGATGTGAATTATGACTTTTTCAACTAAAATAAGTGATTTTAAAGTAATTTCTGTGCCTGAAACGGGTCAAAATTGAAGCTTTTGAGTAAGCAAAACTCTGTAAAAATGGCAATTTTGGTCACTGTGAGGGTTTAAACAGTGGTTATTCAACATGAGGCACGATCCAATTGGCATTTTGAATAATTTTTGGTACAGTCCAAAAAATCAATTTTCGGATGAAAAACGATGACTCCGGACATGTCGAACGTTCCCTAAATGGTCTATAATGAGGAAATTTTAACATTTAATCTTTTGACTCTAAATGACTGTTGGATGTGAATTATGACTTTTTCAACTAAAATAAGTGTGTTTAAAGTCATTTCTGTGCCTGAAACGGGTCAAAATTGAAGCTTTTGAGTAAGCAAAACTCTGTAAAAATGACAATTTTGGTCACTGTGAGGGTTTAAAAAGTGGTTATTCAACATGAGGCACGATCCAATTGACATTTTGAATCATTTTTGGTACAGTCCAAAAAATCAATTTTCGGATGAAAAACGATGACTCCGGACATGTCGAACGTTCCCAAAATGGTCTATAATGATGAAATTTTAACATTTAATCTTTTGACTCTAAATGACTGTTGGATGTGAATTATGACTTTTTCAACTAAAATAAGTGATTTTAAAGTAATTTCTGTGCCTGAAACGGGTCAAAATTGAAGCTTTTGAGTAAGCAAAACTCTGTAAAAATGGCAATTTTAGTCACTGTGAGGGTTTAAACAGTGGTTATTCAACATGAGGCACGATCCAATTGACATTTTTAATCATTTTTGGTACAGTCCAAAAAATCAATTTTCGGATGAAAAACGATGACTCCGGACATGTCGAACGTTCCCTAAATGGTCTATAATGAGGAAATTTTAACATTTAATCTTTTGACTCTAAATGACTGTTGGATGTGAATTATGACTTTTTCAACTAAAATAAGTGTGTTTAAAGTTATTTCTGTGCCTGAAACGGGTCAAATTTGAAGCTTTTGAGTAAGCAAAACTCTGTAAAAATGGCCATTTTGGTCACTTTGAGGGTTTAAAAAGTGGTTATTCAACATGAGGCACAATCCAATTGACATTTTGAATCATTTTTGGTACAGTCCAAAAAATCAATTTTCGGATGAAAAACAATGACTCCGGACATGTCTAACGTTCCCAAAATGGTCTATAATGATGAAATTTTAACATTTAATCTTTTGACTCTAAATGACTGTTGGATGTGAATTATGACTTTTTCAACTAAAATAAGTGTGTTTAAAGTCATTTCTGTGACTGAAACGGGTCAAAATTGAAGCTTTTAAATAAGCAAAACTCTGCAAAATTGGCCATTTTGGTCACTGTGAGGGTTTAAAAAGTGGTTATTCAACATGAGGCACGATCCAATTGACATTTTGAATCATTTTTGGTACAGTCCAAAAAATCAATTTTCGGATGAAAAACGATGACTCCGGACATGTCGAATGTCCCAAAATGGACTATAATGATGAAATTTTAACATTTAATCTTTTGACTCTAAATGACTTTTGGATGTGAATTATGACTTTTTCAACTAAAATAAGTGTGTTTAAAGTCATTTCTGTGCCTGAAACGGGTCAAAATTGAAGCTTTTGAGTAAGCAAAACTCTGTAAAAATGGCAATTTTGGTCACTGTGAGGGTTTACAAAGTGGTTATTCAACATGAGGCATGATCCAATTGACATTTTGAATCATTTTTGGTACAGTCCAAAAAATCAATTTTCGGATGAAAAACGATGACTCCGGACATGTCGAACGTTCCCAAAATGGTATATAATGATGAAATTTTAACATTTAATCTTTTGACTCTAAATGACTGTTGGATGTGAATTATGACTTTTTCAACTAAAATAAGTGTGTTTAAAGTCATTTCTGTGCCTGAAACTGGTCAAAATTGAAGCTTTTGAGTAAGCAAAACTCTGTAAAAATGGCCATTTTGGTCACTGTGAGGGTTTAAAAAGTGGTTATTCAACATGAGGCACGTTCCAATTGACATTTTGAATCATTTTTGGTACAGTCCAAGAAATCAATTTTCGGATGAAAAACGATGACTCCGGACATGTCGAACGTTCCCAAAATGGTCTATAATATTGAAATTTTAACATTTAATCTTTTGACTCTAAATGACTGTTGGATGTGAAATATGACTTTTTCAACAAAAATAAGTGTGTTTAAAGTCATTTCTGTGACTGAAATGGGTCAAAATTGAAGCTTTTAAATAAGCAAAACTCTGTAAAAATGGCCATTTTGGTCACTGTGAGGGTTTAAAAAGTGGTTATTCAACATGAGGCACGATCCAATTGACAATTTGAATCATTTTTGGTACAGTCCAAAAAATCAATTTTCGGATGAAAAACGATGACTCCGGACATGTCTAACGTTCCCAAAATGGTCTATAATGATGAAATTTTAACATTTAATCTTTTGACTCTAAATGACTGTTGGATGTGAATTATGACTTTTTCAACTAAAATAAGTGTGTTTAAAGTCATTTCTGTGACTGAAACGGGTCAAAATTGAAGCTTTTAAATAAGCAAAACTCTGCAAAAATGGCCATTTTGGTCACTGTGAGGGTTAAAAAAGTGGTTATTCAACATGAGGCACGATCCAATTGACATTTTGAATCATTTTTGGTACAGTCCAAAAAATCAATTTTCTGATGAAAAACGATGACCCCTGACCTGTCGAACATTCCTAAAATTATCAATATTGATGACATTTTAACATTTAATCTTTTGACTGTAAATGACTGTTGGATGTGAATTGTTACTTTTTCAACTATAATAAGTGTGTTTAAAGTCATTTCTGTGCCTGAAATTGGTCAAAATTGAAGCTTCTGAGTAGGAGCAGAACTCTGTAAAAATGGCAATTTTGGTCACTATGAGGGTTTAAAAAGTGGTTATTCAACATGAGGCACGATCCAATTGGCATTTTGAATCATTTTTGGTACAGTACAGAAAATCAATTTTCTGATGAAAAACGATGATCCCCTAACCTGTCGAACATTCCCAAAATTGTCAATATTGATGACATTTTAACATTTAATCTTTTGACTGTAAATGACTGTTGGATGTGAATTATTACTTTTTCAAATAAAATAAGTGTGTTTAAAGCCATTTCTGTGCCTGAAATTGGTCAAAATTGAAGCTACTGAGTAAGAGCAAAACTCTGTAAAAATGGCAATTGAGGTCACTATGAGGGTTTAAAAAGTAGTTATTCAACATGAGGCACGATCCTATTGACATTTTGAATCTTTTTTGGTACAGTACAAAAAAATCAATTTTCTGATGACAAACAATGACATCGGACCTGTCGACCACTCCCATAATGGTCAATATTGATAAAATGTTGACATTTAATCTTTTGACTGTAGATGACTGTGGGGTGTGAATTATTACTTTTTCAAGTAAAATAAGTGTGTTTAAAGTTATTTCTGTGCCTGAAATTGTCAAAATTGAAGCTTCTGAGTAAACAAAACTCTGTAAAAATGGCAATTTTGGTCACTGTGAGGGTTTAAAAAGTGGTTATTCAACATGAGGCAAGATCCGATCGAGATTTTGAATCATTTTTGGTACAGTCCAAAAATATAAATTTTCTGATGAAAAACGATGACCCCGGACCTGTCAACCACTCCCATAATGGTCAATATTGATGAAATTATAACATTTAATCTTTTGACTGTAAATGACAGTTGGATGTGAATTATTACTTTTTCAACTAAAATACGTGTGTTTAAAGCAATTTCTGTGCCTGAAATTGTCAAAAATTGAAGCTTCAGAGTAAACAAAACTCAGTAAAATTGGCAATTTTGGTCACTGTGAGGGTTTAAAAAGTGGTTATTTAACATGAGGCACGATCCAATTGACATTTTGAATCATTTTTGATACAGTCCAAAAATATAAATTTTCTGATAAAAAACGATGACCCCGGACCTGTCGACCGCTCCCATCATGGTCAATATTGATGACATTTTAACATTTAATCTTTTGACAGTAAATGACTGTTGGATGTGAATTATTACTTTTTCAAATAAAATAAGTGTGTTTAAAGCCATTTCTGTGCCTGAAATTGGTCAAAATTGAAGCTTCTGACTAGGAGCAAAACTCTGTAAAAATGCCAATTTTGGTCACTGTGAGGGTTTAAAAAGTGGTTATTAAACATGAGGCACGATCCAACTGACATTTTGAATCATATTCGGTACAGTCCAAAAAATCAATTTTCTGATGAAAAAAGATGACCCCTGACCTGTCGACTGTTCCTAAGATGGTCAATATTGATGACATTTTAACATTTAATCTTTTGACTTTAAATGACAGTTGGATGTGAAATATTACTTTTTCAACTAAAATAAGTGTGTTTAAAGTAATTTCTGTGCCTGAAATTGGTCAAAATTGAAGCTACTGAGTAAGAGCAAAACTCTGTAAAAATGGCAATTGAGACCACTATGAGGGTTTAAAAAGTGGTTATTCAACATGAGGCACGATCCAATTGACATTTTGAATCTTTTTTGGTAAAGTCCAAAAATATAAATTTTCTGATGAAAAACGATGACCCCATACCTGTCGAACATTCCTAAAATTGTCAATATTGATGAAATTTTAACATTTAATCTTTTGACTGTAAATGACTGTTCGATGTGAATTATTACTTTTTCAAATAAAATAAGAAGGTTTAAAGTAATTTCTTGGCCTGAAATTATTCAATATTAATGGTTCTGAGTAAGCAAAAATCCGTAAAAATGGCAATTCTGGTCACTGTGAGGGCCTAAAAAGGGAATATTCAACTTGAGGCCCGATCAAATTGACATTTTGAAAATTTTGGTACAGTCCAAAAAATCAAATTTCTGATGAAAAACGATGACCCCTGACCTGTTGAACATTTCCAAAATTGCCAATATTGATGACATTTTACCAATTAATCTTTTGACTGTAAATGACAGTTGGATGTGAATTATTACTTTTTCAACTAAAATAAGTGTGTTTAAAGTAATTTCTGTGCCTGAAATTAGTCAATATTAAAGGTTCCGAGTGAGCAAAATTCTGTAAAAATGGCAATTTTGGTTACTGTGAGGGCTTAAAAAGTGGGTATTCAACATGAGGCAAGATCCAATTGACATTTTGAATCATTTTTGGTACAGTCCAAAAATATAAATTTTCTGATGAAAAACGATGATCCCCTAACCTGTCGAACATTCCCAAAATTGTCAATATTGATGAAATTTTAACATTTAATCTTTTGACTGTAAATGACTGTTGGATGTGAAATATTACTTTTTCAAATAAAATAAGAGTCTTTAAAGTCATTTCTGTGCCTGAAATTGGTCAAAATGTAAGCTTCTGAGTAAGCAAAACTCGGTAAAAAGGGGCAATTTAGGTCACTGTGAGGGTTTAAAAAAGGGGTATTCAACATGAGGCACGATCCAATTGACATTTTGAATCATTTTTGGTACAGTCCAAAAAATCTTTTTTCTGATGAAAAACAATTACCCCGGACCTGTTGTACTTTCCCAAAATGTTCAATATTGATATCATTTTAACATTTAATCTTTTGACTGTAAATGACTGTTGGGTGTGAATTATACTTGTTCAACTAAACTAAGTGTTTTATTTCATTTCTGCCTGGAGGCCCATAGGAATGAATGTCAATTATCGAATCGGTAATTAACGATTCGGCAAAATAGGGAAAGAGTCAAGGGTGGCAGGGTGTCATTTTGACACCCTGTTGCACCCCTGGATAGTGCTTGTGTGCACATGTGGCACACATACATGCCCTAAGGGCATGTATGTCTGTCACATGGCACAGATGTAAATGCACAGATTTGCATTTACAGAGGTATTCGTTATTTACCACCAACTAATAGTTTGTGGTAAATAACAAATCCTTAAAGCACAGAAGCACTCTTCAAAGTGCTTCCTACATGTCATTTACCGATTCGGTAAATACCGAATCGGTAAATGATGATTCTTTAAATACTGATTCGGTAAATACCGAATCCTCCCCTACATCCCAAATGCCCAATACTGGTCGGTAACGGCTGAAATTCAGTAATTTCGGCCTTTACCGACCGGTATTGGGCCACCTACATCTGGCCCCTAATCTTTTGACTTTAAATGACTGTTGATGAGAATTAATACTTTTTCAACTAAAATAAGTGTGTTTTAAGTCATTTCTGTGCCTGAAATTGGTCAAAATTGTAGCTTCTGAGTAGGAGCAAAACTCTGTAAAAATGGCAATTTTGGTCACTGTGAGTGTTTAAAACGTGGTTATTCAACATGAAGCACAATCCAATTGACATTTTGAATCATTTTTGGTACAGTCCAAATAATCAATTTTCTGATGAAAAATGATGACCCCTGACCTGTCGAACACTCCCAAAATTGTCAATATTGATGAAACATTAACATTTAATATTTTGACTGTAAATGACTGTTGGATGTGAATTATGACCTTTTCAACTAAAATAAGTGTGTTTAAAGTAATTTCTGTGCCTGAATTTGTCAACATTGAAGCTTCTGAGTAAACAAAACTCAGTAAAAATTGCAATTTTGGTCACTGTGAGGGTATAAAAAGTGTTTATTCAACATGAGGCACAATCCAACTGACATTTTAAATCTTTTTTGGTACAGTACAAAAAAATCAATTTTCTGATGAAAAACAATGACCCCGGACCTGTTGACCGCTCCCATAATGGGTAATGTTGATGAAATTTTAACATTTAATCTTTTGATTGTAAATGACAGTTGGATCTGAATTATTACATTTTCAACTAAAATAAGTGTGTTTAAAGTAATTTCTGTGCCTGAATTTGTCAACATTGAAGCTTCTGAGTAAACAAAACTCAGTAAAAATGGCAATTTTGGTCACTGTGAGGATTTAAAAAGTGGTTATTCAACATGAGGCGCGATCAAATTGATATTTTGAATCTTTTTTGGTACAGTCCAAAAATATAAATTTTCTGATGAAAAACGAACGATGACCCCGGACCTGTCGACCGCTCCCATAATGGTCAAGATTAATGACATTTTAACATTTAATCTTTTGACGGTAAATGATTGTTGGATGTGAATTATTACTTTTTCAAATAAAAAAAAGTGTGTTTAAAGTCACTTTTGTGCCTGAAATTGGTCAAAATTGAAGTTACTGAGTAGGAGCAAAACTCTATAAAAATGGCAATTTTGCTCACAGTGAGTGTTTAAAAAGTGATTATTCAACATGAGGCACAATCCAATTGACATTTTGAATCATTTTTGGTACAGTCCAAATAATCAATTTTCTGATGAAAAACGATGACTCCTGACCTGTCGAACATTCCCAAAATCGTCAATATTGATGAAATTTTAACATTTAATCTTTTATCTGTAAATGACTGTTGGATGTGAATTATTACTTTTTCAAATAAAATCAGAGTGTTTAAAGTAATTTCTGTGCCTGAAATTAGTCAATATTAAAGGTTCCGAGTGAGCAAAATTCTGTCAAAATGGCAATTTTGGTTACTGTGAGGGCTTAAAAAGTGGTTATTCAACATGAGGCACGATCCAATTGACATTTTGAATCATTTTTGGTACAGTCCAAAAAATCATTTTTCTGATGAAAAACGATTACCCCTGACCTGTTGTACTTTCCCAAAATGGTCAATATTGATGTCATTTTAACATTTAATCTTTTGACTGTAAATGACTGTTGGGTGTGGCTTATACTTTTTCAACTAAACTAAGTGTTTTATTTCAGTTATGCCTGGAGGCCCATAGGAATGAATGTCAATTATCGAATCGGTAATTAACGATTCGATAAAATAGGGAAAGAGTCAAGGGTGGCAGGGTGTCACTTTGACACCCTGTTGCACCCCTGAATAGTGCTTGTGTTCACATGTGGCACTCATACTTGCCCTAAGGGCATGTATGTCTGTCACATGGCACAGGTGTAAATGCACAGATTTGCATTTACAGATGTATCCGTTATTTACCACCAACTAATAGTTGGTGGTAAATAACGAATCCTTAAAGCACAGAAGCACTCTTCAAAGTGCTTCCTACATGTCATTTACCGATTCGGTAAATACAGAATCGGTAAATGATGATTCGGTAAATACCGATTTGGTAAACACCGAATCCTCCCCTACATCCCAATGCCCAATACTGGTCAGTAACGGCCGTAATTTGGTAATTTCGGCCTTTACCGACCGGTATTGGGCCACCTACATCTGGCCCCTAATCTTTTGACTTTAAATGACTGTTGTATGAGAATTAATACTTTTTCAACTAAAATAAGTGTGTTTTAAGTCATTTCTGTGCCTGAAATCGGTCAAAATTGAAGCTTCTGAGTAGGAGGAAAACACTGTAAAAATGGCAATTGTGGTCACTGTGAGGATTTAAAAAGTGGTTATTCAAAATGAGGCACGATCCAACTGACATTTTGAATCATTTTTGGGACAGTCCAAAGAATCAATTTTCTGATGAAAAACGATGACCCCTGACCTGTCGAATATTCCCAAGATGGTCAATATTGATGAAATTTTAACATTTAATCTTTTG
>NW_028242486.1:0-55000 GCF_964263255.1 Lissotriton vulgaris | reverse complement strand
ATCGGCAAGGGGCTGAGAGGCAGGAGCGTCCCGAGGCGCGGGCCCGGATCCTGCCTTCCACTGATTCAGAATCGCCAGACCTCACGGAGGTCTGACTGACCCTCTCCCTAGTAATCCAGAGGAAAATTACCCCCCTTTCTTGTAATCCGTGCACACGAGGTGACAGAGGGGACCTATGGCGTGCAAGTACCCGACCTCCTGGAGCCCTCGCTGGGATCCAGGAGGCAACTGGCACCTCATCGGGACTTCCAGGGAAGTCCAGCCATCTGGTCGCCCCATAGGAAAGCATTGCGGGCGACCAGATGGGCAAGGGGATCCGGGCAACCAGATGGCCGGGCACGAAAGGGAAGCCGTCTGGACACCCTGTGCCCCAACTAAGGAGTGAGCAAGTGCCGGGACCCCCGGACACCTTGATGAGCAGGGGAGGCCTGCCCAGGCAAAACGGAACCCCCGACCCGGGCCCTTGGCAGTACAGCGGGCCTGGGGGACAGGGCCCAGGGCCCGAGCACCCAACCCGGGGCCCGGCGGGGCCCTTGGACCCAGCCGGGGCTCCCAGGCCCGGAGGCACAGGGGAAGCCTACCCTGGGCCCTCCGGACCCCGTCCCAGGCACCCTGCTTCCGCGGCAGGACCCAGGGGCCCCCGGACAAAGCTCCTGAACCCAGCCAAGCAAGGGGAGGCTCCCCAGGAACAACGGAACCCCGTCCCGAGTTTATGCAGTGCGGCAGGCTGGGGGACGGGGCCCGGAGCCGGGGCACCCGACCGGAGGCACAGGGACGCCTCCCCAGGCCCTCCCGGACCCCATCCAGGGCTTCCTGCCACGCGGCAGGCCCAGGGCTGGACCCGGGGCTGGGGCAGCATCCTGGCCTGTCCAGCTGCCGCCTGAGGACTGCTAGGCCGAGAGAAGTCCCAAGTGTGCACCGCAAGGCTCAGGGGACCCTAGGCGCGAACATGCCTGACCTCCTGGAGCCCTGGTTGGGATCCGGGAGGCGAATGGCACCTCATCTGGACTTCCAGGGAAGCCCGGCCATCTGGTCGCCCCATAAGAAAGCATTGCAGGCGACCAGATGGCCGAGTCGATCTTGGCGACCAGATGTCCGGGACCAAAAAGACTCCCCATCTGCCCTTCCCGAGGCCTTCGTGGTAGGGCTCATGCCTGCCCACGCTCCGGGGCTCTGGGGCTGCAGGGCTGCAGGGCTGCAGGGCTGCAAGGCTGCAGGGCTGCAGAGCTCAGGGGCTCCGGGGACTGAAGAGGCTCCGGGGCTGCAGGGCTCCAGGGCTGCAGGGCTCTGGAGCTGCAGGGCTCTGGGGCTGCAGGGCTCTGGGGCTGAAGGTCTCTGGGGCTGCAGGGCTCCAGGGTTGCAGGGCCCGGGACCCTAGTAATCTGGAGGAAAATTACCCCCCTTTCTTGTAATCCGTGCACTCGAGGTGACTGAGGGGACCCAGGGCGCAAACGTGCCCGACCTCCTGGAGCCCTGCCTGGGATCCGGGAGGCGAATGGCACCTCATCGGGACTTCTAGGGAAGCCCGGCCATCTGGTCGCCCAATAGGAAAGCATTGGGCGTGACCAGATGGCCGAGGCGAGAGGGGCGACCAGATGGCCGGGACCGAAATGACACCAATCTGCCTGCCCCAAGCCTCCGCGGGAGGGCTCCCGCCTGCCCTTGCAGGGCTCCGGGGCTGCAGGGCTCCGGGGCTCGGGACTGCAGGGCTACGGGGCTGCAGGGCTGAAGGGCT
The DNA here is from genome assembly GCF_964263255.1 of Lissotriton vulgaris. Taxonomy (NCBI): domain Eukaryota; kingdom Metazoa; phylum Chordata; class Amphibia; order Caudata; family Salamandridae; genus Lissotriton; species Lissotriton vulgaris. Next base: position 53,265 of record NW_028242486.1, on the reverse strand, counting down.
CCGGGGCTCTGGGGCTCCAGGGCTACAGGGCTCTGGGGCTGCAGGACCCCGGGGTATTCAGGCTCGGGGACTGCAGGGCTCCAGGGCTCCAGGGCTGCAGGGCTCCCGGGCTGCAGGGCTCCCGGGCTGCAGGGCTCTTGGGCTGCAAGGCTCGGGGGCTGCAGGGCTCCGGAGCTCCAGGGCTCACGGGCTCCAGGGCTTCAGGGCTCCTGGGCCGCAGGGCTCCAGGTCTCCAGGGCTCCGGGGCCGCAGGGCTCAGCGGGGCTCTGAAACCCTACGCTGGGCCTCAGGCAACGCGGCAAGCTGGAGGAGGGAGCCCCGGACACCTGGGAGGTGTTGCCCGGTCATCGCCCATCTGGTCCTCTGCAGGGAACCGCCAGCCCCGGAAGGGTGTCCGGTCATACCCTTGCCCCTCGTAATCCAGAGGAAGGCTACCCCTCTTTCTGGGAACCCCTGCGTGCAGAGTGACGGAAGGGACCCAGGGCACCAATGTGCCCGACCTCCTAGAGCCCTGGCTGGGATCCGGGAGGCGTATGTCACCTCATCGGGACTTCCAGGGAAGCCCGGCCATCTGGTCGCCCCATTGGGAAGCATTGGGTGCGACCAGATCGCCGAGTGGAAAGATGCGACCAGATGGCCGGGACCAACATGACGCCAATCTGCCTGCCCGAGCGTCCACGGGAGGGCTCCCGCCTGCCCTTCCAGGGTTCCAGGGGCGGCAGGGCTCTGAGGCGCCAGGGCTCCAGGGCTCCGGGGCTCCGGGGCTCCGGGGCTCCGGGGCTCCAGGGCTCCGGGGTTCCAGGGCTCCAGGGCTCGGGAACTGCAGGGCTCCAGGGGCTGCAGGGCTCGGGGACTGCAGGGCTCTGGGGCTGCAGGGCTGTGGGGATCCGGGGTTGCAGGACCCGGGACCCATGGAGCCCATCCCGGGTACTTTGCCATGCCGCGGGCCGGAGGAGGGAGCCCCGGATGCCTGGGAGGTGTTGCCCGGGAACACAGCCCATCTGGTCCCCGGCATGGAACCGCCGGCCCGGGAGGGTGTCTGGGCATACCCTTGCCCCTAGTAATCCAGAGGAAAATTACCCCCCTCTCTTGTAATCCGTGCTCTCATGGTGACAGAGGGGACCCAGGGCGCAAATGTGCTTGACCTCCTGGAGCCCTGCCTGGGATCCGAGAGGTGAATTGCACCTCATCGGAACTTCCAGAGAAGCCCGGCCATCTAGTCGCCCCATAGGAAAGCATTGGGCGCGACCAGGTGGCCGAGGCGAGAGGGGCGACAGATGGCCGGGACCGAAATGACGCCAATCTGCTTGCCCCGAGCCTCCGCAGGAGGGCTCCCGCCTGCCCTTGCAGGGCTCCGGGGCTGCAGTGCTCCGGGGCTCCGGGGCTCAGGGACTGCAGGGCTCCGGGGCTGCAGGGCTCTGGTGGCTCCAGGGCTCGGGGACTGCAGGGCTCCGGGGCTGCAGGGCTCCGGGGCTCCAGGCCTCAGGGACTGCAGGGCTCCGGGGCTGCAAGGCTGCAGGGCTCCAGGGCTCTGGGACTACAGGGCTCTGGGGGCTGCAGGGCTCCGGGGCCCCAGAGCTTGGGGACTACAGGGCTCTGGGGCTGCAGGGCTGCAGGACTGCAGGGCTTGGGGACTGCAGGGCACAGGGGCTACAGGGCTCCGGGACTGCAGGGCTCTGGGGCTGCAGGGCTCCGGCGCTGCAGGGCTCCCGGGCTTCAAAGGGCCTGGGGAGATCAGGGAGTCTGCCCAGGCACGAGGGACCCCTGTCCCGGGCACGCGGACCCTCAGGACGTGCCCCCGTTTTCCACTTTTTTTTCTCCAAAATTCTGCGTAGTGTGCGTAGTGGCACTATGCAAACTACGCCCAGCCCTATTGCTCCATTTACTAAACCTCTTTCCACATGTAAATTACGTCGTAAATTATCCGCCAATCTATACATGCATATAGATTCTTTTCTAAACCAGCAGTTTTTGATTTCTCTAAATAATCCAATTTTGACTTCAACTTTTCTGACAAAATAATAGTAGCTCCTTCATGCTCTATTCTATCAATAGCTTCCAGTTTTATAATCTCTTGATTTTCTAAGTTTAACATTTTTTCATTGAATATTGAACATTCTTGCAGAGTTGGCATCAAGCATATCACTGATTTCTTTTCTGCAATTTTTATATATATATCTCTAGAACAATATTTTCATTTGGAAACAAATTTGAAAGTAATCGTGCCTGTAAAGCTTCTTTGCCATGTTCACTCCCTTTTCCAATTCTGATATCTTCAAGAATACTTTTATAATTAGCATCCTTTGCCTGTCGCATATTTGTAATGAGTTCTATATATTCGAAATATGACCAAATATTAACATTTCCAATTGTTCCCAGGCACTTTCTGGTGTCTTCATGTGTAACTGTTTAAAATACTGGTTGTCCTTTCACAGGATTTAGTTGTAGTAGATCTCCAAAAACTATGACGTGTTTGCCTCCAAATAACACATCATTCTCTGTTTTAAGGATTTGTTGCATTCTTAAATGCACAAAGGCAAGCATTACATTTGATACCATGCTTACCTCATCAATATTGAGAAGTTTCCTTTTTTTCAAGACTCTAGAACTTCACAACAAGCTTCTCCAGATAGCTTGTGGTATTCTAATTTATTGTCATGCTCTACTGGCAGCATCAATAAACGATGTAAAGTAATCTCTTTAATGTTATATGCTGCCAACCCAGTTGGAGCAGTAACAACACAAGAGAGTGACAACTCAGTTCTTTTCTGCAGATAAGTTGCAATTGATTTAATTAGAAAACTTTTTCCAGTTCCTGCTTCTCAACTCACGTACAGTCGGACAAGTTTAAATGACGTACATGAGCACTGTTTTTTCTCATGATATAAACCATGCTCATTCTGCTCTGTCACTTGATCATATACTTGTTTTTGCTCAACATTTAGTTGTTTTTCCAATTCTTCTAAGTTTATTACATCCTCTTGAGCTTGTTGCATTGCTCTTTCCACCTCATCCATGGAAGTTGCTGCTTCATTTTGGAGAATTGGTTCACCTAGTGGATCCTGACTCAACGAAGCAGAACTTTGACTGTCTTGAGAACTGTCTCTGGCAATCTCTGCTGCAATTGTAGCTTCTTGCTGTATTTAGTCGTTCAACATTTTCAGATAATTAGTAAAAACAGGTCATTCTATAGTGTTTTTAGTTGCGTTGAACAAATCTTCATAACTGTGAAAATCTCCAAGTAGTTCCAGTTCTGTACGCCATGGCTTAAAGAGTTGCAAAAGAGCTAAATAGTAAAATTCCCTTTTGTCAGGAGTTTTGCAACTCCGTTTTCGGTGATTAATCAAATGTCCTTTTCTTTGTTTCACTAAACATCCTTCAGATACAATCACAGCATATACTCCTTTATTGATATCTTCTGTAATATTCCTCTTAAAAGTATAGCTTTGCAGTACTTCATAGAGACAAACGTTCTCAAGATGATTACTTCTATTTGGATAGTATGTATCCAACATATTTGTCTTCAAAATATCTGTACTGTCTGCTTCTCTCTCTGCTAAATACTCAATTTCTTGTACAGATGTCAAAACTCGGTTTCGTGTTCTTGCAAGACCTAAACTCACCCAAATGATTGTTCTAGATTTGGAGTATAGACTTGCAGATGATAAGCGTCTGAACATTCATATGCTCCGATTTCTCGATGAGACAACATCTTCATACTGTAGCTGTACAATTTCTTACTTAGGCTCTTTTCATGAGAAATTTCTTCCCACATTTTCTTTAGTTCCGTCTTTTCAGATTTAGTAATGTAAGACGTTACATATCGAGCTACAGCAATGGAGTTTTCTGCAACATATTGAATATCCATGTTAGCATTCCACATGGACAAAATGACTGGGTTATAGTAATTTATGTATTGTGACTCTTCATTTCTTCTTAAGTTGTAGGTATTTTTCGGTGATTTTCTTGTGACAGTATGCCGCAAAGATGATATAAAATTGTTCACTCTTCCTTTTGATATTACTGGACGTGGAAATCCAAAACGACATTTTGTGTAGAACTTATCCTCAGATTTGTACTTTCAACAACAGTATTTTCCACAACGATGGATTTGAAACCGTAAGACTTGATGTCTTAAATTCTTTTGTTCTGTACTTTTTGGTACAGCACATGTAGAATATTGTTCAATAAAACTCATCACTGTCTCATCTGAATCTGTTCCGAATTTGGGGGCATCTTTGATCCATAGCAGCATATGTATGTGAGGAGCACCTCTTGCTTAAAACTCCTTTTTTCCAAAAGAAAATCAGAACCTCGCCAAGAGGAGGATTTTTTTTGTTTGTGATAAAAGACATCATAGCTTCAAATCTATGATTGAAATACCTGCATACATTACCTGGATCCAAAATGAACAGTTCTCCAGGTGTCTTGTATTCTATATTTTCTATGTTTGCATTTGCCTCTCGAAGGAAATTGAAGTAAATCTTCCCAAGCATACTCAGCACAGCTTAGAGTAAAGAACCATGCAGGAGTTCCTAAGTTTCTTAGCATACATTTCAATTCCCCATGATGACGGTACCAATACTCATTAGTACCACGCTGACATGCCATGAGATTAATTAGCTGAGATTCCAAAACAGTATCTTTCTGTTTGACTTTATCCATAAAGTCCTTTGCCAAAACATTTTGCACATGTACTCCACTTTTTAGTATATGGTTCACTGCATAAGAAAGTCCAGACAAGTCACTCTCAAACAGAAGATGAAACAAATATGGAATACATTGGCAAACCTTAGATCTTCTGCATATAATCTTGATGTCTGGTATTCAGATGCCGGACTCCGCACAGGTCAGTCATCATATCGTCCACCTTTGCCTGTTGGAAATAACTGAGGGAAACAACGAGCTTACAAGCTTTCTTCCCATACATTAATGGGACTTCTTTTCGCTTCTTTCATTTGGAATAACTCAATAGTATTCCCCATCACTTCTTTAGAGTGAAGTGGATGCACACTATAATGTTCATACATTTCTTCAGTTCTGGAAACATCCGCTTTTTCAATGTGTCCAGTTGACAAATCACTGTCCTCTTCTACAGTTGTTTCCTCTTCTCCTACATATACATTTTATAGTATTGATTATTTTTTACCAAATACAACGTTGCCTTTTTCACTTTCCTAACATCCACTAATTCTTGCCAGATTTTCGTACTCTTCGTAGGAACGCCATTAACTAGAATAACTAGAGGTTCCTCTTCCACATTTTCTACACCAATTATTTCAATATTTTTCTTTAAATCTAGAGGCAAATATACTACTCTTCCCTTTAATCCTCTCTGTAAATCTGAAGGAGGCAATTTCCGTCTTAGGCTCCATACGAACAATTGCCTGAAATGGATGCACCCATTGAATAAGAATAGACTCATAAGTATTTAAATCCATCAGTTCAGAAGGAATATTTACCACCTCAAGATTATTATGTACAGCTCTAGAAGGCATTCTGTTTTCATTTAATTTATTATAACAATATTTACAAGCTTGTTGATCAGAACCCAAATCAAAACAATTCTCTAACAACAAATAAGTTGCAAGTTCCTTCCACTGATTATTATTCTCCTTTTCACTTTTTAAATGTAGATCAACTAAACTGGTCTGATTTTTATAATGAATTTGTCTACAACAAATACAAGAAAAGTTTGGCCTTTCACCCGAAATGACCTTAAACTTTGTAATTTCTTGCTCAAAATTTTCTGTACTAAAATTCTGTACATTTTCTTCCACATTTCCTTCTATTAATGTATCAGTTTCTGCACTGTCTTCTTCAAGACCAAAGTAACTAACCTCAATTTCTTCACAAATGTTAATTACATCTAATACGGATCCATGCAAAAGAGCACAGATTAACTGTTTTAGCTTAAGTGCTGGACTTTTTGCATAATACAACATTCTCTCTAATATCCTCACCTGAGTATGATGCACTGCTAACATCCTAAAATGGTGAAAAACACTCTGATATACTTTTTTAGAAAGACAAGCCAGAGAATGACCTTGTAAACCCGTTTTTTCTCTCACTCTGCAAGGGTCTAATTCTTGCAACATCTTAATCTTTTGTTTAACACTTTTCTTAGTATACTTACGTAAGAAATTGCAAAAGAAATCTATTGAATCCTGTCGTACACTACAAATACTACTACAATTCCAAGTGCACACTGGACCCTTTGGAAGTCTCCCTAAAACTTCATCAGCTAACACCTCTTCTGCATTTCTAGGGACAATTTTCTCTTTTTCAATCGGACAACCATTCTTAACCTCATAAGCTCGACCACTGGTGTCAACTGCATGCAACAAATGATTACTCTGAAGGTAACTCCCTTCATTAAAAAACGGCTCACAACTTGAACTATGTTTCCATTCTCTAGAAAAAACATTACAAAAATTAGTTCTATTAATTAGTCTTTTCCATTTACTTTTGGCCTTCATAACATTGATTGGCAAGTGAGCAAGTGATTCTGTCACAATATTCCCAAAAACATACTGACTCACATTCTGATTCTACACAAATAAAAATATCCCTTGCAATTCACTGAAATGATTACTACATTCTACAGAGAGAGTTGCTATGGAATTTCTATAGCACACCCAGGATCTCTACTACACAGCATGGAGACTATTTGGGTATTAAGAGGCCTGACACACATACTGCATAGGTCTTTTTAGCACTACATGTCCTAAAGCCTGACTCACTTCATGAGTACATGAATTCCAAAATTGTTAAACATATCAACTAAGCAAATTATTCTGCCACAATTTTCTGAAATGAATACTGACTCATAGTGTGATTTTAGACAAATAACAGTATCCCTTGCAATTCAGTAAAATGATTACTACAGTGAAAGAGGATCTTGCTGGGAGTACTGTTTCAGGGTTTATAAAACTACAGTAGTATTCAGCCAGTGTAGTGGGTATAGCAGGGGGTGTTATTTCAGAGTTTAAGGCACAGCAGCAGTGTTCGGGCAGTCTAGGAGATCATGCAGGGAGTGCTGTTTCAGGGTTTAGGGCAGTGCAGTGGTGTTTCAGCATTATAGGGGCATTCACTGAGAATAGGGTTTCAGGGTTTAGAAAGGTGCGGTAGTGTTGAAACAGTTAAGCAGGTTTTGCTAGGGATGGTATTTCAGGGTTTAGGACAGTGCAGTGGTATTAGGGTAGTGTAGGGGGTCATTGTGGGACTGTTACCTCTGAGTTTAGAGCAGTGTGGTTATATTTGGGCAGTGTATTTTATCCTGCAGGGGCTAGGAATATAAAGCACTGCATGTCCTAAAGCCTATCTCAGTCAATGAGTATATGTTTTCCCATGTCTGCAAACACATGCACCGAGCAAGTGACTCTGACTCAATATTCCCAAATACACAGTGACTCACATTCTGATTCTACACAAATAAAAATATCCCTTGCAATTCACTGACATGATTACAACATGCTACAGAGAGAGTTGCTATGGCATTTATACAACACACCCAGTATCTTTACTACACAGCATGGAGACTATTTGTGAATTAAGAGGCCTGAAACACATACTGCATAGGACTTTCTAGCACTACATGTCCTAAAGCCTGACTCACTTCATGAGTACATGTATTCCCATATGTTTAAAAACATCAACTAAGCAAATTATTCTGCCCCAATTTTCTGAAATGAATACTGACTCATAGTGTGATTTTAGACAAATGACAGTATCCCTTGCAATTCAGTAAAATGGTTACAACAGTGAAAGAGGGTCTTGCTGGTAGTGCTGTTTCAGGGTTTAGAAAACTACAGTAGTATTCACCCAGTTTAGGGGGTATAGCAGGGGGTGTTTTTTCACAGTTTAAGGTACAGCAGCAGTGTTCGGATAGTATAGGAGATCATGCAGGGAGTGCTGTTTCAGTGTTTAGGGCAGTGCAGTGGTGTTTCAACATTATAGGGCCTTTAGCTGAGAATGGTATTTCAGGGTTTAGACTGGTGCAGTAGTGTTGAAAGAGTTTAGCAGGTTTTGCTAGGGATGGTGTTTCAGGGTTTAGGACAGTGCAGTGGTGTTAGGGCAGTGTAGGGGGTCATGGTGGTACTGGTACTTCTGAGTTTAGAGCAGTGTAGTTATGTTTGGGCAGTGTATGGTATCCTGCAGGAGCTAGGAACATAAAGCACTGCATGTCCTAAAGCCTCACTCACTCCATGAGTACATGTCATGAAGTGATCTGAACAGATCCGGTTTAATGGGATCATCCGGAGAGCCTGATTTTACTCTTAGGGCTAGGTGTTCCATCCCTGGCTGTTCTATAGGTGGAAAGTTTAGGAGGGAGTAGGGAGGGTCAGAGATGTCTTTGTCAGGGTTAGAGGACCCCCGCGGGCTGTCCAGTTGTAGGGAGTCATATATCCCTTTCACTTTGTTAATAAAAAAGCCAGATAGTTCTTCTCACTGTGTATCTGACACTATCAGATTGCCTGTGCCTACCGGGGCTTTAGTCATATCTTTTACCGGGAAAAGATCATTTTGGAGAGATTTGTATTTGAAGTAATCAGATCTGTGTAGTAAATGGCTTTGGTTTTCTTTATAAGCTTATGGTAAGTTTTAGTGGCCGTTCTGAACTTAGTTTTGGCTAGGGGGTCATACAATCGTCTCCAGGTACGTTCTAGGAACTTACAGTGTTTTTTAGTTTCCGCAAGAGTCTCCGAGTACCAGGGGTGGGTCTGAACTCGCCTAGGTATCGAATATTTCATGGGGATGAAATGGTCTGGAGAATTATTTATCCACTCTCTATAAGCACAGTCTGCTTCATCCATGTTACCTGACCAAACAGGGCGGGTATGGTTAAGCCTAGCTTCAAACTGAGCTTTATCTAGGCTGTTCCAAGGACGCCTCCGTAAGAAGGGAGGAGGGGTCTACCTACAGCTGGCTGGGATCTTAACTGAAACCGAAACCAAAAAGTGGTCAGTCCAGCTAAGAGGGCTGGGGGATTCCGCTGTAACTTCTTCTATATTAGTAAAAACTGGGTCAAGGAGGTGGCCTGCCTGATGAGAGGGTCCCACAATCAGTTGATGAAGCTGGCATGCTTCTAAATCGCTAAGAAACTTCGATATATTGGGGGAGTCTTGCCGCTCGAGGTGAAGGTTGAAATCACCGAAAATACTGAAATTTGCTGATTGAAGCGCTAGTGACGAAGTAGTTGTTAATAGCGACTCTTGGAATGCACTTGCCGGTCCTGGGGGATGGTATACAAGAAGCCCTGTAAGAGTAAAGGTGTCAGAGACCTTTATCTTAAACAGTGCACATTCGCTGCTAGCTATGCTAATAGCCTTGAGGGTACAAGTATATTTGGACTTGTAAATCACCCCTAGTCCACCACCCCTCCCGATAGATCTGTTTTGAACACATATAAGATATTCTGGAGGGAGGGCCAGAGCTAAGGTGGCCGTAGAATCCTCAGATAGCCATGTTTCTGTCAAAAACAGAACATCTGGCCTTTCATCTAGGAGGAGCTCATGGACGTCCTCATGGTGCTTTACAAGAGACCTGCAATTAAGACTCAGTGTGTGTAGCTTGGGAGAGCTGGTGGGAACTAGGGTTGCACAGGATAGCGGAGGGCAAACCCCAGAAGCCTTAAATCCGCAATAAATGCAGTTAATGGTAGAGGAACCAGGGTGACATGCATGTGCTAGGCACTCAGTCTGAGGTCTTAGGGCAAGCAGCTCATTCCTGGCATAGGGCGCCATCAATAGTCAGGCGATCAGGGATCTGGGCGACAGGCGACGGACCAGCACGGACGGGCGCAGACGGGCTCGCCTTTGGCGACCCGCCGGCGGCCCTCCGCGTGTGTCCGCTGCGCGGGAGGTAGTGTCTCCGCCTAAATAGGCACCGGTCCCACCTCTGGCGGTAAAGTTACACCCTCGGGGCCGTGCAAAGAGGTCCGGTACGCCCTCCACACAATCGGCACAAGCCGTGGTGGAACGGGGCGGCGACCTGTAGGAAGCAGAGATGGAGTGCAAGTAAGGCTGTTACAAGGAAACGCTATTTAAGTTTTTAAAACAGAGAAAACAGTTTAAAAACATGGAGCAGAGCGCTGCTACAATGCCTCGCGTTCCCAGCGTGTCCCAGTGAGGGTGTCATGGTGGGTCTGGTACTTCTGAGTTTAGAGCAGTGTAGTTAGGTATGGGCAGTGTATGGTATTATGCAGGGGCTAGGAACATAAAGCACTGCATCTCATAAAGCCTAACTCACTCCATGAGTACATGTATTCCCATGTCCGCAAACACATGCACCGAGCAAGTGAATCTGTCACAATATTCCCAAAAACACACTGACTCGCATTCTGATTCTAAACAAATAAAAATATCCCTTGCAACTCACTGAAATTAATACTACACGCTATAGAGAGAAATGCTATGGCATTTCTACAGCACAAAAATGTTTTTGAAATAGTTCAAAGCAAAGTATTCGTTAGAAGCACAGTAAGTTATTTCTGGGCGCCGCAGGGGTCGTCTCTTTGGCTGAAGAGAGACGCGAAAATTGTATACAAGTGGCAAGGGAGAGTGGGGGCTTCCCCCCCTGAATCCTGTGGTGCTCCAAGTGAGGTGACAACGTCAAAGTTATTCAACAGTAATAAAGTTCAGTTGATGCAACAAGTTCATCAAAGTTAAGTTTTAATCCATGGAAGTCATATATTCATCATCATATAGACTGTGGTACCATTATTTCAATAATTCGGTTGTTTCAGCAAATATATTTCAAGGAAACCAATATCCCAATGCATTTCGGGATTTATATCCCTTCATCAGGGGAATAAGGATCTGCAGAGGAAATAAACATTTGTTTTAGGAAGGGGACTTCACCTCAACCATCGTAAACAGATAGGGAAAAATTAAACGGGAAGTGACACTAAAGTGATTAGGGAAGGAAAACCGAAGGAACGTGACTGAATGAGCGCGAGAGAAAATGCTAATCCTGGAGAAAAAAGTCCAAAATCCTATGTATCAATGCCGCGTGACTTAAACCATTGTTCTAAAAACGTGCTGTATAAACTATAAACCACTTAAGTGACATGCCGTGGAGAATATAGTACGTCGGCTCCATCATCGAAAGAAACACCCCTTCCAAGTGCGTTCAAACCAACAAAATAATCTAGAAAGTGCAACGCATTCAATATTTATCTTACCCCAAACGCTCGTCGGCAGCGTTACAGTGAGCTGTAACTCTCGGTTTGAAAATGCCAGTACTCGCGCTGGACAAATATCAAGACACTAAAAGCGGACCAAAGCTTAGGTCGTAAACATAGAAAATGGACACCCGTTACAGGGTGTAGAGGTGTGCTACCCTTATTACCGGATAAAAATAGAATCCCGAGGGTTATAAAGGGTGTAGTGGAGTGTAATAACAACGGAAAAGAAATAAAAAAGTGGTGATGGTGTGCACCAAAGTGTAATGGCTAGTAGGACGGCGTGAATAGTGTCGGCCATCTTGGATAAGGATAAATCAGGTCACAAAAACAGATGGTTGCTCAGGACTACGGGTCCACATGTATACTCATATTATGCATAAAAACAAACCAAATGATATGAGGTGATAAAGTTCACCTAATGTTTACAAACAACCAGAAAATCAGCATTTACTCCGGATCACAGGAAAAGTCATGTCAAAAACAGTGGAGTCTAAACGGAATATATAAAGAATAGTATAGGGATGAAGAGAAGGTAAATCAAAGAAAGAGAAAGAAAGACAGTAGGAAACGAAGAAGAAATAAAGTTCATAGGAAATGTATCAAGACAACGGGTGAGCTTAAGAGATGAGTTAAAGTGAGATTATACTGAGAGTCAAAGTGAATAGTGAATAGTAGAATGTTAAAGATAACAACTGTATTCGATCCGTTCATTCAATCCTTTCGGTTGGCTCGATTCCAACCGTTTGATCCAGAAGAGTTCACGTTGCAAAAGTTTCTTGCGGTTGTCAACGCCCTGTCTCATAGGGACAACCTCTAGTACAAGGAACCTCAGTTGACTTATGTTGTGTTGAGCCGAAATATAATGGGCTGCTAGAGGAGACTTCAGGTTCTTGTTCCTTATGGTACTTTTATGTTCAGTAAGACGAATTTTTAGCTTCCTTTCAGTTTTACCCACATAAGGTAGGTCACAAGGACACTTCAGTAAGTACACCAAATTTATGGAGTCACCAGTTGCATTCGTTTTCAGACAGATTGGCTTGCCGGATCTGGGGTGATTCATAGAGTTCCCTTTTATAACGTTGTTGCAGTGACTGCAGTTGTGGCAAGGTTTAGTACCTGAAAAGATGGTGGTTGAACATTTTGGTTTGGATTCCAACATGTTTTTCAAGTTATTCGCTCGCTGATAAGCAAATAGTGGAGTGCAATCAAACAGGCCTTGAAAATCTGGTTCGTGTTGTATCATTTCCCAATTTCGCAAGATGACTCTCTTTATCAAGGGACTTCTTGAGGAATATTTTGACACAAATACCGGTCTTTCAGTTCTACCCAGTCCTGCTTTGGGTGTTAACAGGTCTTGTCTGTCTTTAAGTCTGACACGTTCACGCGCTGCCAGTAATGTTGTCTCAGGATATTTCCTTTCCCGATATTTTTGTAGAATGATTTCCTCAGTTTGTGTGTAGTCATCTGGTTCCGAACAAATCCTTTTGGCTCTGAGTAGCTGCGAAAAGGGTAAATGTTTTTTTAGCGGAGTTGGGTGGCAACTGGTGTATAACAGAGCGTTATTCCGATCTGTATTTTTGGTGTATAACGAAGTCTTTAGGCATGAATTCTCCAAGGAGACTTGAATGTCCAAGAAAGGTAAACTGGTGTTATCTGTGTTGTGGGTGAATTGAATATGATCGTCTACCTGGTTAATGTAGGAGATAAATTCATTGATTTCTGTAGCAGAACCTGACCATATTAGAAAAATGTCATCTATGTATCTCCAATAGGTAACAATCTTATTCCGCCAATGGTCATTTTCCAAAATGTTATCGATTTCCAGACGATGCATGAACAGATTTGCGTAGCTGGGAGCTGCGCAATTGCCCATGGAAGTACCAACTAGTTGCAGGTAGAACTCATTGTCCCAACAGAAATAACTGTGATACAGCATGAATTGCATCAGTACCTTTTCCAATCCGAGCATGCTAAGGCAACTACTGTATATGTCAAAGAGAATTATTAACCAGCGTTTACATGCTGGGACACTGGTCCGGTACCACAAAGATCTACGCATCCCTAGAGGGCTACGTATCGCCTTAAAGCCCACTCTCTGCCGGAACAACCCGAAGTTCACGGAACGATGGTACGCCATATTGAATCGTTGCTCTTTAGACCTTATCCTTCTAATTGTAGAACTTTCCAAAGTGATCAATGACCTCGAGAAAGAGATAGGTCAGATTCAAAAAAACTTGGAGAAAAATATGAATAAGGATGAGCTAGATAAAGCTCTAGAAGACATCAACGTCCAGTTGGACAAATACACCAAAGAAATAAATGACAGAAAAATCAGGAAATACAAAAGAGATACTATGGACTACAAATTAGGGAAGGTGTACAGTTGGGCGGAAGTCTACGCCCCGCGGAGACAACAAAGACCCTCCACCTACCATTCATCAGATGATACTTCATTGATGGATCCACAATCCAAAAACGGGGCCCACCTCAGGGCAGAACCTAAAGAACAACCCCCCAGGACACGGGCAGCGATAACACCCAGAACATTCCTACTACCTCTGGTGTCCCTTTTTTAGAGAAAGGTGCAGCCGTAAGCGTAGAACCAGGAGGGGCAGAAACCGCAACCACAACAACAACAACAACGTCCATAGCCCAGGCAACCAGGAGCAAAAGAACCTAGTGATAAATATCTCACAGACACAATTAACAACTAATCAGGTAAACGTCCTGCAAAAAGGGATATCTTTTGTCCCAACCTACCACTCCAATGAACTCGAAATGGAGATTTGCGTATTCAAATTCATGCGCAATTTACGACTACGACACTTTTTCACGAATGTGAACCCTCCAACTGGTAAATCGACAACACATGCCTGTAAAGAGCTAAGAAGCAAGAGTTCCTTCATGGCTCCAGTGAGCCACAAGATACTGGATTCTTACGAAAAAAATCACTCTGAATGCTTTGAGAAAAGTCTTCAAAGAACCACCGCCTAACATCAAGAATTTCAACTCCAGTGAATACAGAACTCTGAGTGAAATCATCAACAACAAAAACATAACTTGTTGTAAAGCGGACAAGGGTGGAGCTATAGTCATATTGGACCAAGACTTTTATAAAGACAGTGTAACTACCCACGTGCAAGACAATCAGCTTTACATGAAACTGATCTCTGACCCCACGGAAGCTTTTGCCAAGATTTTACGAACCATTTTGGAGAAAGCCAAGACAATGGGAACCATCACTGAGAAGGATCTAAAATACCTAATTCATCCACATCCGAAGTGTCCTAGCATCCACATGCTGCCAAAAATTCACAAGAGTCTGCATCAACCACCATTCAGACCCATAGTATCCACAAAAAATTCCATCCATGAACCAACTGGAAAGTTCGTTGACATGTACCTACAACCCTTGGTGAGAAACATGTCTACTTATATACGTGACTCCACAGATTTTTTGAATCAATTGCACAAAGTGACCCTAAGACCTAATCTTCAGTACATTTTGGTGACTATCGATGTGTGTGCCCTATACACATCTATCCCACACAATCGGGGTATTGAAGCAATGGAATCTTTTCTACTGACCAGCCCAATGGATGGTGATTTGAAAGTGCTATTACTAGAACTGATGCAATTCATGCTGTATCACAGTTATTTCTGTTGGGACAATGAGTTCTACCTGCAACTAGTTGGTACTTCCATGGGCAATTGCGCAGCTCCCAGCTACGCAAATCTGTTCATGCATCGTCTGGAAATCGATAACATTTTGGAAAATGACCATTGGCGGAATAAGATTGTTACCTATTGGAGATACATAGATGACATATTTCTAATATGGTCAGGTTCTGCTACAGAAATCAATGAATTTATCTCCTACATTAACCAGGTAGACGATCATATTCAATTCACCCACATCACAGATAACACCAGTTTACCTTTCTTGGACATTCAAGTCACCTTGGAGAATTCATGCCTAAAGACTTCGTTATACACCAAAAAAACAGATCGGAATAACGCTCTGTTATACACCAGTTGCCACCCAACTCCGCTAAAAAACATTTACCCTTTTCGCAGCTACTCAGAGCCAAAAGGATTTGTTCGGAACCAGATGACTACACACAAACTGAGGAAATCATTCTACAAAAATATCGGGAAAGGAAATATCCTGAGACAACATTACTGGCAGCGCGTGAACGTGTCAGACTTAAAGACAGACAAGACCTGTTAACACCCAAAGCAGGACTGGGTAGAACTGAAAGACCGGTATTTGTGTCAAAATATTCCTCAAGAAGTCCCTTGATAAAGAGAGTCATCTTGCGAAATTGGGAAATGATACAACACGAACCAGATTTCAAGGCCTGTTTGATTGCACTCCACTATTTGCTTATCAGCGAGCGAATAACTTGAAAAACATGTTGGAATCCAAACCAAAATGTTCAACCACCATCTTTTCAGGTACTAAACCTTGCCATAACTGCAGTCACTGCAACAACGTTATAAAAGGGAACTCTATGAATCACCCTAGATCCGGCAAGCCAATCTGTCTGAAAACGAATGCAACTGGTGACTCTATGAATTTGGTGTACTTACTGAAGTGTCCTTGTGACCTACCTTATGTGGGTAAAACTGAAAGGAAGCTAAAAATTCGTCTTACTGAACATAAAAGTACCATAAGGAACAAGAACCTGAAGTCTCCTCTAGCAGCCCATTATATTTCGGCTCAACACAACATAAGTCAACTGAGGTTCCTTGTACTAGAGGTTGTCCCTATGAGACAGGGCGTTGACAACCGCAAGAAACTTTTGCAACGTGAACTCTTCTGGATCAAACGGTTGGAATCGAGCCAACCGAAAGGATTGAATGAACGGATCGAATACAGTTGTTATCTTTAACATTCTACTATTCACTATTCACTTTGACTCTCAGTATAATCTCACTTTAACTCATCTCTTAAGCTCACCCGTTGTCATGATACATTTCCTATGAACTTTATTTCTTCTTCGTTTCCTACTGTCTTTCTTTCTCTTTCTTTGATTTACCTTCTCTTCATCCCTATACTATTCTTTATATATTCCGTTTAGAATCCACTGTTTTTGACATGACTTTTCCTGTGATCCGGAGTAAATGCTGATTTTCTGGTTGTTTGTAAACATTAGGTGAACTTTATCACCTCATATCATTTGGTTTGTTTTTATGCATAATATGAGTATACATGTGGACCCGTTGTCCTGAGCAACCATCTGTTTTTGTGACCTGATTTATCCTTATCCAAGATGGCCGACACTATTCACGCCGTCCTACTAGCCATTACACTTTGGTGCACACCATCACCACTTTTTTATTTCTTTTCCGTTGTTATTACACTCCACTACACCCTTTATAACCCTCGGGTTTCTATTTTTATCCGGTAATAAGGGTAGCACACCTCTACAACCTGTAACGGGTGTCCATTTTCTATGTTTACGACCTAAGCTTTGGTCCGCTTTTAGTGTCTTGATATTTGTCCAGCGCGAGTACTGGCATTTTCAAACCGAGAGTTACAGCTCACTGTAACGCTGCCGACGAGCGTTTGGGGTAAGATAAATATTGAATGCGTTGCACTTTCTAGATTATTTTGTTGGTTTGAACGCACTTGGAAGGGGTGTTTCTTTCGATGATGGAGCCGACGTACTATATTCTCCACGGCATGTCACTTAAGTGGTTTATAGTTTATACAGCACGTTTTTAGAACAATGGTTTAAGTCACGCGGCATTGATACATAGGATTTTGGACTTTTTTCTCCAGGATTAGCATTTTCTCTCGCGCTCATTCAGTCATGTTCCTTCGGTTTTCCTTCCCTAATCACTTTAGTGTCACTTCCCGTTTCATTTTTCCCTATCTGTTTACGATGGTTGAGGTGAAGTCCCCTTCCTAAAACAAATGTTTATTTCCTCTGCAGATCCTTATTCCCCTGATGAAGGGATATAAATCCCGAAATGCATTGGGATATTGGTTTCCTTGAAATATATTTGCTGAAACAACCGAATTATTGAAATAATGGTACCACAGTCTATATGATGATGAACATAGGACTTCCATGGATTAAAACTTAACTTTGATGAACTTGTTGCATCAACTGAACTTTATTACTGGTGAATAACTTTGAGGTTGTCACCTCACTTGGAGCACCACAGGATTTCTACAGCATACCCAGGATCTTTACTACACAGCATGGAGACTATTTGGGAATGACACACATACTGCGTAGGACTTTCTACCACTACATGTCCTAACCCCTGACCCACTTCATGAGTACATGTATTCCCATATTTTTAAACACATCAACTAAGCAAATTATTCTGCCACAATTTTCTGAAATGAATACTGACTCATTGTGTGATTTTAGACAAATGACAGTATCCCTTGCAATTCAGTAAAATGATTACTACAGTGAAAGAGGGTCTTGCTGGGAGTGCTGTTTCAGGGTTAAGAAAACTACAGTATTATTCACCTAGTGTAGGGGGTATAGAAGGGGGTGTTTTTCAGAGTTTTTAGGCACAGCAGCAGTGTTCGGGCAGTGTAGGAGATCATGCAGGGAGTGCTGTTTCAGGGTTTAGGGCAGTGCAATGGTGTTTCAACATTATAGGGGAATTCACTGAGAATAGTGTTTCAGGGTTTAGACCGGTGCAGTAGTGTTGAAAGAGTTTAGCAGGTTTTGCTAGGGATGGTGTTTAAGTGTTTAGGACAGTGCAGTGTTGTTAGGGCAGTGTAGGGGTCATGGTGGGACTGGTATTTCTGAGTTTAGAGCAGTATAGTTGTGTTTGGGCAGTGTATGGTATCATGTAGGGGCTAGGAACATAAAGCACTGCATGTCCTAAAGCCTAACTCACTCCATGAGTACATGTATTCCCATGTCTGCAAACACATGCACCGAGCAAGTGATTCTGTCACAACAGTCCCAAAAACACACTGACCCACATTCTGATTCTACACAAATAAAAATATCCCTTGCAATTCACTGAAATGATTACTACATGCTACAGAGAGAGTTGCTATGGCATTTCTGCAGCACACCCAGGATCGTTACTACACAGCATGGAGACTATTTGGGAATTAAGAGGCCTGACACAAATACTACATAGGACTTTCTAGCACTACATGTCCTAAAGCCTGACTCACTTCGTGAGTACATGTGTTCCCACATTTTGAACACATCAACTAAGCAAATTATTCTGCCACAATTTTCTGAAATGAATACTGACTCATAGTGTGATTTTAGACAAATGACAGTATCCCTTGCAATTCAGTAAAATGATTGCTACAGTCAAAGCAGGTCTTGCTGAGAGTGCTGTTTCAGGGTTTAGAAAACTTCAGTAGTATTCATCCAGTGTAAGGTGTATAGCAGGGGGTGTTATTTCAAAGTTTAAGGCACAGCAGCAGTGTTCGGGCAGTGTAGGAGATAATGCAGGGAATGCTGTTTCAGGGTTTAGGGCAGTGCAGTGGTGTTCCAACATTATAGGGGCATTCGCTGAGAATGGTGTTTCAGGGTTTAGAGAGGTGCAGTAGTGTTGAAAGAGGTTAGCAGGTTTTGCTAGGGATGGTGTTTCAGGGTTTAGGACACTGCAGTGGTGTTAGGGCAGTGTAGGGGGTCATGGTGGGACTGGTACTTCTGAGTGTAGAGCTGTGTAGTTATGTTTGGGCAGTGTATGATATCATTCAGGGGATAGGAACATAAAGCACTGCATGTCCTAAAGCCTAACCCACTCCATGAGTACATGTATTCCCATGTCGACAAACACATGCACCGAGCAAGTGATTCTGTCACAATATTCCCCAAAACACATTGACTCACATTCTGATTCTACACAAATAAAAATATCCCTTGCAATTCACTGAAATGATTACTACATGCTACAGAGAGAGTTGCTATGGCATTTCTACAGCACACCCAGGATCTTTACTACACAGCATGGAGACTATTTGGGAATTAAGAGGCCTGACACACATACTACATGGGACTTTCTAGCACTACATGTCCTAAAGCCTGACTCACTTCATGAGTACATATATTCCCACATTTTGAACACATCAACTAAGCAAATTATTCTGCCACAATTTTCTGAAATGAATACTGACTCATAGTGTGATTTTAGACAAATGACAGTATCCCTTGCAATTCAGTAAACTGATTACTACAGTGAAAGAGGATCTTGCTGGGAGTTCTGTTTCAGTGGTTTCAACACTACATTAGTATTCAACCAGTGTAGGGGATATAGCAGGGGGTGTTTTTTCAGAGTTTAAGGCACAGCAGCAGTGTTCAGGAAGTGTAGGAGATCATGCAGGGAGTGCTGTTTCAGGGTTTAGGGCAGTGCAATGGTGTTTCAACATTATAGGGGACTTTGCAGAGAATGGTGTTTCAGGGTTTAGACCAGTGCAGTAGTGTTGAAAAAGTGTAGCAGGTTTTGCTAGGGATGGTGTTTCAGGGTTTAGGACAGTGCAGTGGTGTTAGGGCAGTGTAGGGGGTCAGGGTGGATCTGGTACTTCTGAGTTTAGAGCAGTGTATTTATGTTTGGGCAGTGTATGGTATCATGCAGGGGCTAGGAATATAAAGCACTGCATGTCCTAAAGCCTAACTCACTCCATGAGTACATGTATTCCCATGTCTGCAAACACATGCACTGAGCAAGTGATTCTGTCAAAATATTCACAAAAACACTCTGACTCACATTCTGATTCTACACAAATAAAAATATCCCTTGCAATTCACTGAAATGATTACAACATGCTACAGAGAGAGTTGCTATCACATTTCTACAGCACATCCAGGATCTTTACTACACAGCATGGAGACTATTTGGGAATTAACCCCTTCGCTGCTAGGCCTTTTCCCCTCCTGTGCTGAGCCCATTTTTGGCAATTTGGGGTAGTGCGCGCTTAGGCCCCTGTAACTTTTTGACCGCATAAGGTATCCACGCCAAATTTGCGTCCTTTTCTTCCAACATCATGTGGAATCCAAAGGTGCCCAGGGTTTCTGGATTCTCTTGGAGGGGTCCCAGAAAGTAACCAAAATATAGTGATTTTTTTGGTTTTTTTCAGAAAAATTGGAAAAACGGGCTGCAAATGAAAGCCTCTGGGGTTTTCCCTAAAAAAGTTATCAAAAAAGGGTTTGTAGGGCTGAAATCTCCATTTTCATAGCTTTTAGGGAATAACAGTCTTTTGTCAGAGAACCGACATTTTTCACACAGTATTGGCATTTTTCTGTGACATAGCCTATTTTTGCTATTTTTAGAGCTTTCTACCTCCTTCCAGTTAATGGTAGAAAAGAGTTTGAAAGCAATAATGGATCCTGGAATGCTGTACATTTTTGAAAGGTACACAAAATTCTGAATTCTGAAAGGGATCATTTGTCTAAATCCATGAAGGTTTCTTTATAGAAACTAACAGTTAAATATCAAAAAAATTGAAAATTTGTTAAAAAAAACAGCCTTTTGTCTCAACGTTTTCACCTATAACTTTTTCTAATTTTGAGAGCTCTTGGAAAGCAATATACCGTTATGTCCGTTAGACCTTTCTGGTTGTGGGGATATATAGGACTTGTAGTGTCACCAAGAACCCGACGAACCCAGATCCAAAAACTGAGCAGCAACTTGCAATGGTATTTTTTCATTTACCGGGTATAGAGCACTTTGTTTTGGAAAATGTATACATGGAAAAATCTGTATGAAAGTCACCTATGTATTTCTGAATTGGGTACAAATTATAGAGTTCAGAAACAGTATATAATTGCTAATTTTCAAAATTGGGAATACTCATTATTGGTCATTTTTCAAAAATATTTTTTTTTAAACACAATGTGTTTCATTGAAAGGGAGAAATGCATGAAAGCTCAATGGATAATAACAGTTAATTTACAAATTTGAATTACCCCAATTCTCCCGATAAAAACGGTACCTCACTTGTGTGGGTCGGCCTTGTGCCTGCGACAGGAAACGGCGCAAAATGCAACGTGCTCACACCTAGATTTTGCAGTTACAAATTGACCCTTTTTTGGCAAAGTGCCTACCTGTAGTTTTGGCACCCTAGCTCTGCCGGCACCTAGGGAAACCTTGCAAACCTATACATTTTTGAAAAGTAGACACCCAGGAGAATTCAGGATGGGGTGACTCGACTGCCTACCAACAGGTTTTGTTACCCAGAATCCCTTGCAAAGCTAAGAATTTGACAAAAAAAACACATTTTCTTGACATTTCTGTGGAGGAAAGTTCTGGAATCTGCGTGGATCAACAAATTTCACCCCACCCAGCATTCCCCCATGTCTCCCGGAAAAAATGGTACCTCACTTGCGTGGGTAGGCATAGTGGCTGCGACATGAAACAGCGCAAAACGCAACATGGTCGCACCTCAATTTTCCAGTGAAATTTTGAGATTTTTGGACAAAAAGACTACCTTTAGTTTTTGCGCCCTGGCTCTGCCTGCACCTAGGGAAAACTAGCAAACCTATACATTTTTGAAAAGTAGACACCCAGGGAAATTCAGGATGGGGTGACTCCTCTGCCTACCCCCAGGGTTTGTTACCCAGAATCCCTTGCAAAGCTAAGATTTTGACAAAAAAACCAAATTTTCCTGACATTTCTGTGGTGGAAATTTCTGGAATCTGCGTGGATCAACAAATTTCTACCCACCCAGCGTTCCCCCATGTCTCCCGGAAAAAATGGTACCTCACTTGCGTGGGTAGGCATAGTGGCTGCGACAGGAAACAGCGCAAAACGCAACATGGTCGCACCTCAATTTTCCTGTGAAATTTTGAGCTTTTTGGACAAAAAGACTACCTTTAGTTTATGCGCCCTGGCTCTGCCAGCACCTAGGGAAACCTAGCAAACCTATGCATTTTTGAAAAGTAGACACCCAGGGGAATTCAGGATGGGGTGACTCCTCTGCCTACCCTCAGGTTTTGTTACCCAGAATCCCTTGCAAATCTAAGATTTTGACAAAAAAAACACATTTTTCTGATATTTCTGTGGTGGAACGTTGTGGAATCTGCGTGGATCAACAAATTTCCACCCACCCAGCGTTCCCCCATGTCTCCCGGGAAAAATGGTACCTCACTTGCGTGGGTAGGCATAGTGGCTGCGACAGGAAACAGCGCAAAACGCAACATGGTCGCACCTCAATTTTCAAGTGAAATTTCGAGCTTTTTGGACAAAAAGACTTCCTTTAGTTTTTGCGCCCTGGCTCTGCCAGCACCTAAGGAAACCTAGCAAACCTATACATTTTTTAAAAGTAGGCACCGAGGGGAATTCAGGATGGGGTGACTCCTCTGCCTACCCCCAGGTTTTGTTACCCAGAATCCCTTGCAAAACTAAGATTTTGACAAAAAAAACACATTTTCATGACATTTCTGTGGTGGAAAGTTCTGGAATCTGCGTGGATCAACAAATTTCCACCCACCCAGCGTTCCCCCATGTCTCCCGGGAAAAATGGTACCTCACTTGCGTGGGTAGGCTTAGTGGCTGCAACAGGAAACGGTTCAAATCGTACGGTGGTGAATTTACAATAACCAATAGCAACATTTTTTGTTGAATATTTTTAACTAATATTGAGGTTTACAGGGGATTCTGGGTAAAGGAACGTTGGAGGATCCACACAAGCCATAGCTCCTTGAAAGTACCTAGGTGTCTACAATTCAAAAATGTATGGTTTTGGTAGGTTTCCCTAGTAGCCCATCAATTCCAGACACATACACACATACTGGTTGGATTTGGCACGAGGGCAAGTGATGGTTCAGTATATAAAAGAACATTAACAAGAGATTTCCCAAAAATGAAATGCACTGTCAATTACATGGACAAAGAAACTGAACCAATGACTTGCAGCTCGTGAGCTGTAAAGCCAGCGTCAAGGCACCAACTGCTTTACAGGCCATTCACACTCCTTTCATACCTGAAACAAAGAAAAACAATCACCCCACCAGGCACAAAAGGAACACATCACAACATTTACCCAAAAAAAACACAGAGCACCCTACCTGAAAAATATGAAAAAAAAAAAAACACAGCAAACAAGTCCTCAAACACACACTGGTTGGATTTAGCACGAGGGTGAGTGAAGGTTCAGCATATACAATTCTATTGGCAAGCAAATTCATAAATAATGAAATGCACTGCTAATAATTGAGAGAACGAGAAACTGAACCATTGACTCACAGCTCGTGAGCTGTAAAGCCACGACAAGGCACCAACCTCTTTACAGGCCATTCACACACCTTTCATACATCTGACACAAACAAAACATTCACACCGCCAGCCGCAGGCCCTTCACATCAAAACACTCACACCAACAGACAGCGCCATTCAAGGGCCCATCACATTCACACGCCCACATTCCAGACACAGCAAATACGCAAATTGATGGACTGGGTGGAGTGGCACTCAGCTAGCACTGTGTGTAGTGACCATCAGAAAGTAAATACTCACACACCGCCAGCCAAGCGCAAGTCCACCAACACCACCAACCAAGCACCTGTCCACACACACCGCCAGCCAAGCACCTACCCTTGCACACAAACACCAAAGCACCATCCATTCACACCGCCAGCCGAGCACCAATCCTTGCACACAACCAGCAAAACACCATCCACTCACACCGCCAGACAAGCACCTAACCATGCACTCCGCCAGCCAAGCAAAAATCCACGCACCCCCCAAGCACAACTCCAATCCATGCACTATGCCAGCCAAGCACCAGTTCACGCACACCACCAGCCAAGCGCCATCCACTCACACCACCAGCCAAGCACCTAAC
This sequence comes from Lissotriton vulgaris, assembly GCF_964263255.1. NCBI lineage: Eukaryota > Metazoa > Chordata > Amphibia > Caudata > Salamandridae > Lissotriton > Lissotriton vulgaris. The sequence continues at coordinate 29,293 of NW_028242486.1, read as the reverse complement.
CATGCACTTCGCCAGCCAAGCAAAAATCAACGCACCCCCCCAACACAACTCCAATCCATGCACTATGCCAGCCAAGCACCAGAACACGCACACCACCAGCCAAGCGCCATCCACTCACACCACCAGCCAAGCACCTAACCATGCACTCCGCCAGCCAAGCAAGAATCCACTCACCCCCCAAGCACAACTCCAATCCATGCACTATGCCAGCCAAGCACCAGACTACGCACACCACCAGCCAAACGCCAGTCCACGCACACCGACAATCCAAGCACAATGCTGCACACACCACCATCGAAATTTAGACTTTTTTTAAGATATACCAGAAATCAAATGATGAAACCTACAAATCTGCTAACACAAATTCAAAAACTAAATGCTGTGCACTAATGCACACCTTGAAGCAGACAAAAAAATATTACAGAATACAGACCAGACAGTACACTTACAAGCTCAATGAAACTCCCAAAACTTCTTTTGTGTGTGGTACGATTTAAAACAAGCTGGCACACACAATCCAGGTTTTGAAGGACAGTCAGGGCAGTACAAACGAGACTCCCTCCGCACTTCTCTTCGCCAACAGACTCTACATCTTTTAGTGGGATTGTCTTTTGCAGTTGTGGGAGGAATGTATTCTGGAAAGTGGCGATCTTTCAGTCTAGCCACTTCCTCCACCACTCCAAATCTTGGGACACTTGCCTGTTCCACTAGTACAAGGCTGCCTATTATAGTCTCCTGAAACTTAACAAAAGGCATCTTTACCTCAGGACAAGATTTCTGAAACACAACGAAAGCATTAAAGGATGCCAAGTGGAAAAGATGAATAGCCAACTTCTTGTACCAAATGTAAGACTTTCGAAGAGCAGCATAAGGTTCCAACCTCTGATCTACTCTGTCAACACCACCCATGTACTTATTGTACTGTAAAATGCACACAGGTTTACGCACTTCAGCACGCTCACCCCGAACAGGCAGAGCTTCAGTGCTTTCATCATGGATTGTAGTCAGCATGTACACATCTCTCCTGTCTGAAAACTTCACAGCTAGAAGATTCCCACATCGCAATGCAGTAGACTGTCCCCGCACAAGCCTTTTGCAAACAAGTTCTATTGGGAAACCTTTCCGGTTACTGCGCATCGTGCCACAAGCAACAGTGCCCACTTTGGCCAATTCCTTGAACAAACGCACACTAGTGTAGAAGTTATCTACATATAAATGGTAGCCTTTGTTAAACAATCGTCTACCTAGTTCCCACACAATTTTCTCAGTCACTCCAAAAGTGGCCGGACAAGCAGAAGTGTTAATGCTGGAATCCTTACCGGTGTACACCCTGAAATTATAAACATATCCAGTCTCACTGTCACAAAGCATATACAGTTTGATTCCATAGTGTGCCCTCTTACTAGGAATATACTGCCTAAAAACCAAGCGGCCCTTGAACAATACCAAAGACTCATCCACAGCTGTTTGTTTTCCAGGAGCAAAGATCTCAGAAAAACGATCAACAAAGTGATCAAGGACAGGCCGAATCTTAAAAAGACGGTCACAATCAGGGTGATCGCGTGGCAACACTAAATCATTATCAACAAAATGCAACATGCGAAGAAGAAGCATATACCGATCACGAGTCATAACTGCTGGAAATATAGATGTTGCCATCAAGGGACTAGTGGACCAATAAGAAGACATTGATGGCTTCCTTAGCAAGCCCGTCAAAAAAATTAATCCTAAAAACTTCTTCATCTCTTCAACATATGTGGGAGACCAATGGGTAGCTCTAGAATGGGGCTCAAGGCTGGCACTGTGGTCCCTCAAATACTGCTCTGCATACAAATTAGTTTGCTCCACAATCTCTTGCAAAAACTCATCGTCAAAAAACAACTGAAAAAATTGAATTGGCAGAAAATTGTCAGTATTCACTCTACACCCTGGAACACCAGTGAAGTCTGGCAATTCCGGCTGTACCATGCCAGGGGCAACCCAGACGTCATCACTAACATCGGAAGAAGAAGCCACCCTAGCCTGCAGCCCAGATGCCTCTTGCTGCACTACATCAACGGTAACACTTGCATCCCCAGCTGCCTCTAGCATCTCAACATCAACAGAAGAACTCGCCTCCCCAGATGCCACTTGCTGCTCAACAACAACAGAAAGACTAGCAGCACCAGATGCCTCATGCTGCTCTACAACAGGAAGACTAGCAGCACCAGATAACCCTTGGCGAACCACAGCAATGTGAAGCCTTTTGGGCACACCCTTTACCACACTTGCCTCTTCTCGACGAGAAAAACAGGGAAACCTTGAGGACCTAGGCTGCCGCTCAGATGGCTCTTGCCTCCCTACCGGCACATCAATGTCCCTCTCTACCACAGGCACTTCATCAGCACTAGAAGAATCATCATCCGATGATGATGATACCATGCGAAGAGAAAACTCACTGCCTGAATCTTCTGCAAATTCCTCATGCTCCGAATCGGAGTCAGTGTCTGGACCATGCTCAGAGGAAGTCTCAAAAAGCAAACTAACAACGTGCTGAGCAGTCATTCTGCGAGCAGCCATTATCCTTACTATGCAAGAAGATTACACACACAAGTGAACAACAAGCTACACTGTGCAAAGTACGAAGTAAACAAGGTAGAGTCTTTACACAAAGAACAATACACTTTAAAAACAATTCAAATCTAACAAAATATAAGAACACTCACCAGCACCTACTCTGCTGAAACACAGCAAAAAGAAAGGAAATCCCACTAGAAAGAAAAAAAAGTATAGATTAGACAAAGTACACATCAAGCAGCAATACAAAAAAAAGTTAACAATCAAGAACCACAAAGCCACACAAACAGCAATAACTAGACTTTTCATAAAAACACATTCATCTAGGGAAAGTAGTACAAATAAAATTTACTTACCAAGCACATGCAACTACACAAGCTGCAAAACCAGCAGTAACTGAACCACAACCTACACCAATAGAAACAGCAAAAGCCAGGATCAAAAACAAGGAGGAAATAAAAAAATTAATACTACATTTCACAAACAACATAACAAATAAACAAACAACACACAAATTTACCCACAAAATCACATCCACACAGATGGGCCATCAAAAAGGGCAAAACAAACAAAAGTACGGGTTGATTTGCCCACGGGGGGGGGGGGCAGAAAATCTAAGTTAAAAATCCAACCCACCAGGAAGCGACCCTTGCAAAAGGGGTCACTTCCTACAATCTAAAATGAAATCCCTGGTGCTAGTGGGGGCATTTCCACCGCACAAACGCAATGCTGTGCGCAATCGTGAGGCTGGAAAGAGACATCAGGAGAGAGGAAAATCACTTGCCTCTCCCCTGATGCCTCTTTGCGGCCCCACACCCCCCAAGACTCTCAAAAATAAATTAACACCTCCAGGCGCAGGAAGCAAATGGCTTCCTGACCGCCTGGGAATCCCTGAAGATGTTGCACATGCTGTGCGCGCTGACGTCATCAGGGATTCTCATAGGGAGGGGGCAACAGAATTACTGTGGATAACTGTGATGCTGGACAGAGGCACTTGCATCCTTCACTTTCACAAGCTAAATCCAAAAACAGTTCCTATCACCAGGAGCTCCTTTCACCCCATCTGCTGCTCTCATCAGTCGGTGACCATTCATACACATAAGAGGCATGTGAACACGCACAGAAGACCCCCGTTTGGCCCCGCCCACCAACTAGCGGAGTGCACCATCTTCCCTAAATTTACCCACTATGATGGACAGCTCACTCAAGGAACCTGTGCACACATCGGTGCGATGGCATAGTAACTCACACGGTCACTGGAGACAAAGCAAGCGCTCGAGTTGCAGCACAAATTCAGGAAAACATTCATCAGCCCAAAAACATTTGTGACCTTCCCACTATGATGGACAGCTCACACAAGGGACCCCTGCGCACATCTGTGTGATTGCATAGTAAAGCACACTTGGACACTGCAGACAAAGATGGCGCTCAAGTTGCAGCACAAATTCAGAAACACATTCATCACTATGATGGACAGCTCACTCAAGGGACCCTTTCGCACATTGCAGCGATGGCATAGTAACACACACATGGTCACTGGAGACAAAGCATGTGTTAAAATTGCAGCACAAATACAAATAAACATTCATCAGCCCAAAAACACTAGTGAGCTTTGCCTACGCAGGACAGGTGTGTTATTTAGCCACTTCTGATAAACACATAAGTATAACTAATGAAGCACAGAGGCACTTGCATCCTTCATTAAAATTAAGTGTGGCCATACACATTTTTGCAGAGGCTAAGTATTGGGTATTCAAAAGCCTGTTTATATGACATAAAGTACTTTTGGAGGAGAAATGGGAGTGTAAACTGAACCCTTAATGAATGAAACAAGGTGCAAAATATCATAAAGTGCGCAGTTGATGGGCCTGAAACAGTATCACAGGGACATTTTGCAAAAGAGACAACCCATAAACCAGTCAGAGGAAAAGCAACTAAATGATGGATTACATATACTCTCAGCCTGGTCAAGTAAAATCCGTACAGTAGTTTGGCAAACTATTTCGGGTATGGTTTGGTTTGCAGGTGGCATTAGATGGTAGCATATAATTAATAATAGAGCTTGATTCAAGAAACTTTTCAATCCTCAACTCTTCACAATGTGAAGCCAAACTCTTTCTAACCCTCTCCTTTGTCTGTGGACCTATGCTTTCAGGGAAATTATAGAGTTTACTCAAATCTAGGGAATCAAAGACTTTTTTAACATAGTCCAACCACGAAATGGCATTCCTATTATCAAGATTTAAACAGTCTTTCAGAACTTACTTGGAAAATTCAACCCTAGGGATACTCCAAAACTTTATCCACAACAACAAAGCAGCTAGGTCTTCGTGTGTGTAATTAAACTAAAAATGGGTTTGGGTAAAGCTAAACCATTTTTGGGTGATATTGGCATTTAGGGCCCCATGTCATTATATATGATTTTGAATGGTTCCCCTTTAGACTTAGATCACCATTTAAAAAGCTTTGGAGGCCATATGCTGTTAGCCTCAAAAGCGCAGCATCATCTGCATATAAAAAAATGGCGCAGTCTGGGAGAGAATTCTAGGGATATCTTTACTATATGCCCTCAAAGCTTTACCAAGGGAGTAATTGTAAAATAAAAACAAGAAAGTGGCCAGGATGCAACCATGCCTCACTCCTCTGCTCACCTTTAAAATTAGCACTGTAATTGTAATTTTTAAATGACCCCCAACAGCATTTTTTTATCAAAAAACGGCCATCTCCAAACATCGGATGCTCGAAAAGACTTCAAACTTAATGTTCCCCCAAAAAGGGGAGCGACCCTTCCCCAAGGGGCCGCTCCCCGAACAACGAAATTGAACAAAAAAGAAAAAGAAAATTAAATATCTAGCATTCCAGCTGCACGATCGCACGATCGTGCAGCAGGAATGCTCTAAAGTGGCATCGAGGGAAAGAAAAAGCCTTTCCTTTCCCTCGATGCAAGTTTCAGCAGAATCCCCCCGCCCCAGCCGCAAAACGAACCTGTTTAACAAACGACGCGCAGGAAGCAAATGGCTTCCCTGCGCGTCGGTAAACAAAAGGCAACCTCCGGTGACATCAGCGCGCCTCGCGCGCTGACGTCATTGATGACGCGGGCGGGGAGGGCGGGGGGAGGCAGGGGAAGGTCTTCCCCTGCCATCCCCGCAGAAACGAATGAAATAGGGCAGACTCGGGGAGAGCGCTGGCGCTTCCCCCGAGGGTGGGGCTCATGACGAGCTGGGCTCGTCATCAGCGTGCGAGCGCCCTACTCCATGACGAGCCCAGCTCGTCATCAGCCCCGAAGGGGTTAAGAGGCCTGACACACATACTGCATAGGACTTTCTAGCACTACATGTCCTAAAGCCTGACTCACTTCATGAGTACATGTATTCCCATATTTTTAAACACATCAACTAAGCAAATTATTCTGCCACCATTTTCTGAAATGAATACTGACTCATAGTGTGATTTTAGACAAATGACAGTACCCCTTGCAATTCAGTAAAATGATTACTACAGTGAAAGAGGATCTTGCTGGAAGTGCTATTTCAGGGTTTAGACAACTACAGTAGTATTCACCCAGTATAGGGGGTGTTTTTTCATAGTTTAAGGCACAGCAGCAGTGTTCAGGAAGTGTAGGAGATCATGCAGGGAGTGCTGTTTCAGGGTCTAGGGCAGTGCAGTGGTGTTTCAACATTAAAGGGCATTCACTTAGAATAGGGTTTCAGGGTTTAGAGCTGTGCAGTAGTGTTGAAATAGTTTAGCAGGTTTTGCTAGGGATGGTGTTTCAGGGTTTTGGCCAGTGCAGTGGTGTTAGGCCAGTGTAGGGGGTCATGGTGGGTCTGATACTTCTGAGTTTAGAGCAGTGTAGTTATGTTAGGGGAGTGTATGGTATCATGCAGGGGCTACAAACATAAAGCACTGCATGTCCTAAAGCATAACTCACTCCATGAGTACATGTATTCCCATGTCTGCAAACACATGCACCGAGCAAGTGATTTTGTCACAATATTCCATAAAGCACACTGGCTCAAATTCTGATTCTACACAAATAAAAATATCCCTTGCAATTCACTGAAATGATTACTACGTGCTACAGAGAGAGTTGCTATGGCATTTCTACAGCTCACGCAGGATCTGCATTTTCTGAAATACATACTAACTCACATTAGGATTCCAGACAAATCAAAGTATCGCTTGCAATTCACTGAAATGATTACTATCTGCTATTTTCTATGTCACTTTTTCCACAAAGTGCCTTTTTATATTATATTCTAATACATGTCAAAGGCAAAAATGGACCTGGTCCAGCCAATATTGTCCACAGATTGAAAAAGCAAGGAAACTTGTGAATAAGTCTGTTTCTGCTTTCCTCAGAGACTTTGGTATGGGTTCTATATACCACAACAACTTACGTTACAACATGAAAGGCATTTATAGAGGAGACGGTGTACATTTCACAGATGAGGAGAACAGAGTATTCCTCTTGAACTTTAGACTCTGCATCGGTACTTACTTGTAGGTACAAAAAACACTCAATGAACACAACGGCTCTTTTTAGAGCCAACCAACATCTAAACACTCAAACTTGTTATTTAACTGTATTATTTCTATGTTTTTTTGCCGATCTATGCGCACTGTGCGCGTATGGGTGCATGCCCCGTGCGCGTACCCCGTGGTTTAAAAAAAAAAAATGTTTTTTGGGCCTTCGGGGTCTTTCAGGAACCCCCTGAGGAGGCCTAGGGGGTCTCTACCCTGCCCCCTTTTCACATTATCCACTTTTGCTTCTGGCTCTCTTCTGCCTCAGAGACACAAAATGGCGGCCAACTTTTCCTGGTTTCAATCGATTGGAATGTTGACAGAAGTCTAACAGCAAATAAGAATTCCGCTCGCGCACACCTGATACGCGCACTGTACGCGCATGGTGCGCGCTCCTAGATATCTATATTTTTTTTCTTTTGATTTTCTCAGGAACTACTGGAGAGATTTACAAAATTTAAGCAAAAGCGTGATCTGCGAATCAGACTCTACCATTTTACCAAATTTCTTGTAATTCCGTTCAGCAGTTCGGGCTGTAGCCGTGTCTAATCATCCTATGGAAAATAACATGGGGAAAACACGTTTTGGGACCCCCTTTTTTCTCAGCCCCCACTTGACAAATCCCTACAAAACTTTGAGAGAAGGAGCGGAGCAGAGCAGGCCATCTTCTTTGAGAAATTCACGATGATTCAACAACCGATAGAATGTTGCAGATTTCCTTTAGAAACTAGGTCCTAACTATAACTACCTACTGGCGACTGCCAGTAGGTAACATATATATATATATATATATATATATATATATATATATATATATATATATATATATATATATATATTACCTACTGGCGGTCGCCAGTAGGTATATATGGTTAGGATTCTTTCTCTATGGAACTTTTGAAAATTCTATGTCTAATAACTTTGGCGTTTGTGGACGGAATCGGCTGAAATTTTCCGGAAAATGGCACATTTTGTTTCTGAGCAGCCCCTGAAAATTTGGGGGGGTTTCGTCATGGGGGGCCGAGAAAATAGGGGGTCCCAAAACGCGTTTTTCCCATTCATTTTTCCATAGGGCGTTTGGCCTCACTTTTAGCTCGAACGGCTGAATGGATTTACACGAAACTTGGCAAAATTGTAGGGACTGTGCCTTTGCTGGGTCTCAATATATGTGCTCCAGTGGATTTTGAGAAATTAACGTTTAAAAAAACAGATATATCTGTGACAGCGTCCCGGATAGCGCTCCAGTTCGCGTACTTTTCGCGTAACGGAGCTTTGCGAAGTGAAGCTGATTGGCTCTCCGGTGTCTGTCAACATTCTAAACAGTCCGTAGCGGCCGCCATCTTGTCTCTCGGTAGGATCGAGAGACTAGAGGAGGCCAAAACGAAGGGGGAAATGAAGGAAAGGGGGCAAGGTAGACCCCTCCTGACCCCCTAGGATTGATGAGGGGGATATTAAAGTGCCCCGCGGGGCCAATAAAAACAAAAAAAAAATTGTGTTTCGTTTTAATTAAATTACAAGATGGAGGAAAAACAATGTGGGAAATGGGTATAAGGGGGTACGGGAGACGTATTCTGACCCCCTTATTTTCTGAGGGTGGCTGAGGATGCTCATATATGTTGATACTTGTCTTCCAGCGGCTGCGCGTGAGCGTTTTTTTTTTTTTTTTTTGTTGCTGCGTGACATCTGTTAACGTTTGATTCGAAGGAAATCAGGAAGTGTTGACCGCCATTTTGACACTGCGTGTAAATATATTGTTAAAAATAATTGTTATAAATTAATCTGTATTGATAAACCTTGTCTGCGCCATCTTGCTTTTTTTCCAATGCCACACTTTTGTCGTGCACGGCAGTCATTTTAGATGCCTTGACCAGGCCCACTCTCTGCACGCCGCCGATCCTTAGCATGGCTCCCCAACCTCGCAAGCATCTCCCCCACGCACTGGTCACCCCCGCTCTCTGTCTTATGCATGGGCCATAAACCTCCCCCCATCTGCGCTGCTCTTCCCTGAGAATCACACCCTGTGCCCGCCCGACACCACCCTTTCACCCAATTCACTACCGCACCCTCTGACACTCCTCTTCCTTTGTGTCCGATTGTCCAGGCCGGTCCCAGGCTATCACCTAGCCCTGCGGATGTAGTTTATGGCTCCAACTGTAAAGAATCACCCCTCTTCAAAGGAGTTACAGTAGTTCAAGGCCCCCACCCGATGAGATCCGTCACACCACACGCGTTCCTACTATCTGATAACCATCCTGTATTGTGATTGGGGAGGGGATTCTCACTGTGAGGGTGTGTGGGACCGAGCCTGAAGCGGAAGATTCAAGGGATGCCTTTTTGTTCATCAAAGTCTTCATAATTATGTGTCACATTAAAAATATATAGAACTCCAACAAAGTAGTAGGTTTATAACACTTTAATAACTTATAAATATATACATCGCAACAAAAACAGTAAACACCTTAAAATATTTTTATTAAAACAGAAGCAACAATGGTCAGTAGCAGTCTGTTGTGCGAATAGTTCCAAGGCAGCACAACGTGCTGAGTTGTGAACGGCACCCAGGTGAAGAACCATCCCTTCTTTAAACCCTATGGTGACCAACTATAGTTTATTCTCTATTTCGTTCCCTTGCTATAACAAAATAAAAGTCTTAGGTTATTTATGGAAGGGAAGACTTTTTGTTTCTTCCAATTTTTAAAAAAAAACAAAGGTTTAAGGAAAGGCAACCCTTAATGTGCATGTTTTCCACAGAAATTTGCCTTTGAAAACTAGAGGCAATAAATAAGGCCGAAATCTGTATTTTGTTTTTGGATACACATGTTATTTGTGTCTGTGTATTCATTTTTATGCATGACTTTATATGGAATGGTTAAAATAACTTATGATGCAACTTAACAGGAAAGATCACAAACATTTCAATGAGTGCTATGTCCCAGGTTTACATAAAGTAGTGTTTACCTAGAGTGGTGCTGTGTAGGACACTCTGAATGGAAATTAACCAGAACTATAACCATAACAACAACAACAACAACAATAATATAACTTTTATGCCCAAATTACGCAAAGATTTAGCTAATCTGCTAAAGGGGGGAGTCGCCATTTCTTTTGATAATTTATTCACCCATCCGTAGCCTCTCTAATCTCTATTACAATGTGTTTGTTGCTGTCGCTAGCTGATGAAAAAACTAAAGTGATAACTTCCTCATCCTTAATTTGTCTTTCTTTGTTCCTTAAGATGTCATCTGTGTCAACCTCTTCCGAGAATGCTGATGCGTTAGGGATTTCCTTGTGTTTCTTAATAGCATTGGTGTCTGCACACTTCTTTGTCAATTCTGTGAACATGACAGCTGCTTCATAGACAGACGATATCTTTGTTAAGTCATTAGTGTTAAGTGTGTCTGAAACTACAGTGCCCTTCTGTTTTACTTTCCTCAGACACTACAGAGTTTTGTGTGTTGTTCTTCTGAGCGACAATTATTCCAGAGGTTTCAGGTTCACTTGTTTTGTCCTGCAGTGAGTTAACAGCTTCAGAGACTTCATGTTTATTTGCTATGTCCTGCTGTGCGTCAACTGCTTCAGAGACGTCAGCCTCATTTGTTATGTTTGACTATATCCTGGACCTGCCCGGCCGCGCCCAAAATGGCGCCGGTATAAATGGGACTCGTAACTCCTTGTTGTGTACTGGTTGCCCAACCTTGATATCACGAGATACGTATGCAGTTTTGAAGCACATGGCGAGCAGGGACGAGAATTGATTGAACATTTTGACATCCCTATTGATATTAAGTTCTGATGTGTTGTTGATTACTGTACTATTGAAAGATCGAATTAACGTCACTCATGGTACTTGCCCGCTTTTGCTGCACTGTGCCTCGTCAGTAGCGGTCTGCTGTGCGAATAGTCCCAAGGCAGCAGAACGCGCTGAGATCTGGACGGCACCCAGGTGATGTCCAGTAAGTTGCCGGACTGGTTTTGGTATCCTACAATGCTGCTCCGAAAAACGGCGTGGGGCCCCCCGGGGTTGGGGGGGAGGCGGCGTGAACGGGCCTCCCCAGGTGGAGGCTCGTCTGCTGTAGTGGGGCGCCCCTTTACCGTTTCAGTTGCCATTCCGCCCGCTTTTGCTACACTGTGCCTTTTCCGCCATTCAGCTGTTTACCGCCCGCTCTTCCGGCTACAGCGTCTCGCTCACCATTTATTTATTTATTTATTTAGAATTTTATAGAGCGCACGGCTACCTCCAGAGGGGGTGTCCCGGCGCTAAGACTACTTGATTATCACAGAGGGGGATACTGAGTTCATGAAAAATCTAGAGGTGTGCAGAAGCTATGTAGGCTAGTGCTTAGAAAACAGCCATGTTTTCAGTTTACGGCGGAAGACTTGTTCTGATTCAGAAAACCTGAGATCCAAGGGAAGACTGTTCCAAAGCTTGGCGGACACAACGGTAAAGGTTCTGCCACCAGTACGCGTGAGTCTGAAGCGAGGAACCGTCATCAGGCGTAGACTATTAGATCTCAGATGCCTAACTGAAGAAGCTATATTAAGCCTTTTGCTCAAATAGCAGGGGCCAATGCCATTAATTGCCCTAAAGGCAAGGGTCAGAACCTTAAAGTCAATGCGGCGGGCAATTGGGAGCCAATGAAGCTCCTCTCGGTAGGCTCTAACCGAGTTGCGTGGAGGGATGTTGCCAATCAGCCTTGCAGCCGCATTTTGTATAATCTGAAGTCGATCAATGAGGTATTGGGGGGCACCGGCATAGAGGCTGTTGGCATAATCAAGGTGAGACGTAATGAGTCCCTGAACCACTGTTTTACGGGAAGACTGGGGGAGATAGGGAAAAATCTTCCTGATCATGCGCAGTTTATTAAAGCAAGCAGCCGCCACTTTATTAACCTGGATTTTTCCGGACAAGGTATTGTCAAATATAAAGCCCAGGTTGCGGGCTGAATGCACTGGTACAGGAGGAGGGTCCAGAATGGTAGGCCACCAGAGGGATGAAGGGGGAGCAATTTTCTGGCTGAAGAAAAGGACCTCTGTTTTTTCAGTGTTAAGGGCAAGATGGTTAGCAGCCATCCAAGTGCAAATATTGCCAAGGCAGTTTCGAAAGTTGGAAAAGAGGGAGTCAGAATGGTCTCTAAATGAAAAAACAAGCTGAGTATCATCAGCATAAGAGACCACCCTGACTCCGAAAGACTCAACTACCTTGGCAAGGGGGGCCAGGTAAACATTAAACAATAAAGGGCTCAAGGCTGAGCCCTGGGGTACGCCACACCGGAGGGGTTTATCTTCAGATTGGTATGGATGCAACAGTACCCTTTGGGTCCGTCCGGATAAAAAGGATTTGATCCATGCTAGGACAGTGCCCTCAATCCCCAGCTGTTGAAGTCTGGATGTAAGAATGACATGGGAAACCGTGTCGAATGCGGCGGATAGGTCGAGGAGAACCAGCATGGCCTCCTCACCCCTATCCACCGATTCCCTAATTGTCTCTGAGACTTCCAGCAACGCTGTCTCGGTGCTGTAACCGGTTCGAAACCCAGATTGAGAATCGTGAAGCAGTTTATTTGTTTCCAAGAATTGGGCCATTTGTTTCTGAACAACTTTCTCCAATATCTTAGCTGGCTTGGGCAGAAGCGAAATGGGTCGGTAACTGCAGAACAGGGAAGGATCAGCGTTGGGTTTTTTAAGAATGGGAAGCAGCCTAGCTTGTTTCCAAGCTGAAGGAAAAAGACCCTGGGTCAGGGAGGCGTTCCAAATGGAAAGAAGGGGATTAATTAAAACAGGGGCAAGATTGCCCATTATTTTAGCAGGAACAGGGTCTATAGGTGAGCCAGACTTGACTTGCTGAAGAAGAGATAAAGCAGACTCAAATGATAATTCATTAAAGGAGTTGAAGGATGTACCGCAAGAGTACACCGCAAGAGTGGGAGCAACTCACCATGTAGTTGAGTTGCTCCCACTCTTGCGGTGCAGCGATAGGCGGCTGCAACAGGACTCTTAAAATGGCGGCCGGCTCTTCGGATTTGGGCCTGGTCCACTAAAATGGCCCTGGGACACCTTGGAACTCGGACGCTTGTCTGCTAGGGCTTGGGCTCCATTCTCGAAAGCGTCCCCTCAGCCTTGAAGATTCTACAAAAGTCTTGGGGGCCCCCGACTCCCGCAGGCTTGCGGTGGGGAGCGGCTGCCATGATTGCTTGCGGAATGGCCACGACGGAGCTACGAGATGGTGGTGCTCTCATGCTGACGCCAGCTTTAGTCTGAAACTTCCAGAAACACTGTAGACTATCAATTCGATGAGTTCCGGTGGAGCCCCAATGTGACCCGGTAGGGAAGAACTTGCCCTCCCCTTTTTTGAGTGATGGTTCTTGTTGCCTGTCCCCTCTGTTGTCATCTAACGGAACCTTTTTTAATGTCTCAGCCATTATTGAAGAAAGAAGAGGGATCCCGTCAGCCTCGGCTCCTCTCCTGGCCCAGGGGGGGGGTCGGTGGCATGTGCAAGACACCCCCCCCCGTTGTCGCAGACATTATTGAAGAAAGAAGAGGGATCCCGTCGGCCTCGGCTCCTCTCCTGGCCCAGGGGGGGGGTCGGTGGCATGTGCAAGACATCCCCCCCCGTTGTCGCAGACATTGAAGAAAGAAGAGGGATCCCGTTGGCCTCGGCTCCTCTCCTTGCCCAGGGGGGGGGGTCGGTGGCATGTGCAAGACATCCCCCCCGTTGTCGCAGACATTATGGAAGAAAGAAGAGGGATCCCGTCGGCCTCGGCTCCTCTCCTGGCCCAGGGGGGGGGGGGGGTCGGTGGCATGTGCAAGACATTCCCCCCCCCCCGTTGTCGCAGCCATTATTGAAAAAAGAAGAGGATGGGACAAGGGATCCCGTCGGCCTCGGCTCCTCTCCTGGCCCACCTTACGCGACGACCTCCCCGGCCGACGGCTGCCAGCAGGACTCGCCCTACACGTGCCGAAGGCCTCGTCTTCCGGATGGGCGTAGCTGCGAACCTGTTGCACTTCGGGAGTTTCCGGAATGGGGTTAGGTATCTGCTGATTTGTATCTATTTCATGTTACCGTTATTGGGCGTGGCGGGCGGTGGGACAGACATGCTTGGAGCAGTGGGGGGGTGGCGGAGCCTAGCTACCTCGTGGCTGCCGTAAGGTCAAGCTTGGGTTCTCTCACCACTTTCATGTTTCTTATTTCTAGCGAAGTCAAAAACTCATCAGTGGCCTACTGATTTTGTTCGATTTCTTTCCCTTCCTTTTCAAGTGTGTTTCATGCTAAAGTTTCTGCTTAACAGGATACAGTGATTACTTCATATTTTATATATGTCTTCTTTATTAGGGGAACCCTCCGGTTGAGCCAGATGATGTACCTCTAATAAATGGTCCGGGTGGAACTAGTTTATCAATCAGTGGGGAGTAGATGGGCATGACAGATTACAAAAGGGGGACAAAGGTCCGCATTACCCACCCTTCACTACTTGCAAAGACTAGACAGAATATTTCTTTTCCACGTTATTTGCAAACAGAGAATACCTCGAAAGAACTATTCCTTCAACAATAAATGTACAGCCAATCAATCAATCAGTGGGGAGAAAAACAGGCATGACGGATTACAACGGGGGACAAAAGTCCGCATTACCTATCCTTCACTATCTGCAAAGGGAGACAGAATATTCCTATTCTTCTCTGTTTGTAGACAGGGAATATCTCAAAGAGCAATAATCGATAAAAAATTAGAAGGATTATAACACTTTAATAACTTATAAATATATACATCGCAACAAAAACAGTAAACACCTTAAAACATTTTTTATTAAAACAGAAGCAACAATGACAACTAACAGTAGTGATATCCTGGGCGGGTGATGGAACTGGGATTGTTAATGGAAAAACATCTACAGAGAAAGCTATTGGTGAATTATACTTCTCCGGAAATTTAAAACTCACAAATGTTTCATTTGTGTAATCGTTTCATAAACATGTACATTAAAAAACTAAATACGCTCCACTGTTTTAGAAAATCTTTACAACTTGCTAGATCACCCTTTAAAGTTACAACTACGAAAACCTACTTACTTAAGCTGTTAAATTCAGTTTCAAATGTAAAGCATAAGTTCAAGCTAGCATATCATATGTCTAAAAGGTTTGACATAATTGATATGCAAATTTAAATACTACCTTTTCTTAATGCTGACACTTTATCTCTCCAATATCCCACAATTTCCATGAGCAAAGCAAAAGAAATTCTGAGGCCCTGAAGAAATAAGGCTTACTGTGGGGTTCAACTCAATCTGGTGTTTGGGAGATTCCATGTTTTAGGGTGATATTCTGTGACAGGGTGCAGGCACCAGAAGAATTTTAGCCTAGTTCATCACATTGGAGAATGAGGGTCTGGGAAAATATCTAATCTGGGGAAGAACCATTCCTTCTTTAAACCCTATGGTGACCAACTATAGTTTATTCTCTATTTCGTTCCCTTGCCATAACAAAATAAAAGTATTGGGTTATTTATGGAATGGAATACTTTTTGTTTCTTCCAAATTTTAAAAGAAAAGAGGAGGGGGGGGCAGCGTTCAAAGCGTGCATAAATACGAAAATGTTTTTACCAACCACGTACTTGACATTTTACAGCTTTTCATATTTGCTATTAAAAAACCATTGAAATTCACTGAAAAAACCATAGGTTATAGACTATATATAGTTAGGGATTAGCATTTACAAAACCTTAATTTACTCGCACAAAACCATAGAAATTCGCATATATAGTTAGTTGCAATAACTATATATCGCGCACCCGCAATCCACTGCTGATGATGTCACATATTACATCATTCATGACATGGTCAGTGACATCACTGATGACATCACTGATGACATCTCAAATGACATCACTGATGACATCACTGATGACATCTCAAATGACATCACTGATGACATCTCAAATGACATCACTGATGACATCTCATTTGATATCAATGGTCACATCACTGATGATATAATTCATGTGACAATACAATGCTTCTCCTCACACTTTAATATAACCTCTGTTACATCAAGTGTGAAATACAGAATATAATTTTTTAAACCATTGTCACACCAATACTAGTTACTACATACGCACTCACTGATTTCTATGTCTACACACACATTCACTCATTCACCCATACAATCATTCATACATACAATCACTCATCTTTATAACACTATCATATGCACTCATACACCTATACAGACACTCACACTCTGCCACTCATCCATGGAGGTACTCACACACCTAGTCAGTCCTGTAAAGAATCAATCACACTTCCATTTTCTAATCAATACAGTTAAACATAGAGTACCTTACATTTTCAAACATATACTAACACATACTTACTCTCTTATACAATCAATGATACAAGAACACATTGATCTGCACAGAGTCACACATCTCCCAACCAGCCACACACACACTCAGTCTCCCATACAAATACTTGGACAATCAATCAATAACCCATATAGTTACTCATATAGCTACTGATCAACACATGCAGCAGTTTACAGAACAACAGACATAATGATGCACAAATTAAGACAGTTTAGTCACTAACCCATGCACTCAGTGAGACACATGTAATCACTCACTCACTCATGCACCTACTAAATCCTTCATCCAGACACTTATACATCCACTCATTCTTCAATATGTAAGACATATTTTAACTTTACAGAAACAGACAGTCACTGGATGATGTCATCAGTGATGTCACTGACCATGTCATGAATGATGTAATGATGTAACATGTGACTATATATAGTCTATAACCTATGGTTTTTTCAGTGAATATATATATATATATATATATATATATATATATATATATATATTATATATATATATATATATATATATATATATATATATATATATATATATATATATATATATATATATATATATATATATATATAATATATATATATATATATATATATATTACCTACTTGCGGTCGCCAGTAGGTAGTTATAGTTAGGATTATTTTCAATAGGGAAATCGCAACATTCTATTGGGAATAACTTTGGCACCGGTTGAGGAATCTGCCTGAAAATTTCCTCAAATTTGCATCGCGGTGCTCCGGTCCTTGCCTGAAAGTTTGGGGGGGATTCTTCAAGCGGGGGCTGAGAAAAAAGGGGGGGCCCAAAATGTGTTTTCCCCATGTTCATTTCCATAGGGCGGTAGACCTCACTTTTAGCCCGAACGGCTGAATGGATTTCCACAAAACTTGGCAAAACTGTAGGTACTGGAAGCCCGATGTGCCTTTGCTATGTCTCAAGATATGTACTCCAGTGGATTTTGAGTAATTTAGGTTCAAAAAAATATATATCTATAAGCGCGCCCCGGTACGCGCACCGGGGCGTGAACCAGCGCGCTATGCGAGTTCGCGCGCGGAAAGCTGATTGGCTCTCGGGTGTCTGTAAACATTCCAAACAGTCCGGAGCGGCCGCCATCTTGTGTCTCGGTAGGATCGAGACACAAGAGGTGGCAAAAACAAAGAGGGAAATGACCAAAAGGGGCAGGATAGACCCCCCCTGACCCCCTAGGTTTGATGTGGGGGCCATAAAAAAAAATCGATTTGCTAGGGGGGAGCGCCCGGTACGCGCACTGGGGAGCGGACGGGGGAGCATACCATGGGGAAAAAAGAATGACAGAGTTTTAAAAAAATGTAGCCTTTTTTTTAAAATTGGAGGTAGTTCTAAAAAGAACTGTTTTTTTTTCTTCTTTTTGTTGATTAATATTTTTTTGTTTTTTGGAACATTTTATACTTTTTTTGGCTTTAATGAACAGTTTTATATTTTTTTTGTATTTTTTATGGGGACAAACAAAAAACAGGGAATTGTAAACAGCTCAACTGGAGCAAAAAAAAACAGGAACAATTAAGGCTTCTTTCGGCACCAGTGGTTGTATCCAGCACGGTTTATAAGTTTGATGCTCTGCTCCCTATAAGAAATGGTAGTCCCACAAAATATACAAGTAATCTTGTAGTCTCCAATCTGGCGTTGGATGCATGGGACCATCTCTCAAGTTTCAGGACCCGATGGAGTGGGTTGTTTAGAGGTGCTCGGAGAAGATTGGGGAGGGTTTTTGGTCAGTTCTCTGACCTCTGCTGCTGAATAGTTATTGGGGTGCTTTCGTTGCATGTGGCTTAGCATTGTGTGATTCCCAAATGAATATTTTTTTGCAGGGTTTCCCCTGGAAAGTTCAGCGCCACAGATGAGACAGGTCACCTTTGCAGCATTAACTTTTTTGAAGCCCCTTGGGATTTTAAAAAACTCCCATATAAAGTGCTCCTTAGGTTTATATGGGGGATTGTCTTCAGGCAGGAACTGCCTTCTCTCCTCCTCCTCCTCCTCCTCCTCCTCCTCCTCTTCTTCTTCACCACCAATGTGATGTTGTGGTGGTCCTTGTGGTGGTGGTGGTGGTGGTGGTGGTGCAGATGCTCCAGCTGCTGCTGCTACTGTAGCCATTTCTCTATCAATAGAAGCAGGTCTTCCTCACTCAAAGAATAAAGTGAGAATGAGGAAAAAAGGTGGGGGCTTTCGTCATTTGGAAAACAAAACTGTTCTGAACCAATGAAAAGTGTTATTTTCAGGTCACATGAGCCGGGCTTTCATCATTTGGAAACCAAAACTGTTCTGAACCAATGAAAAGTGTTATTTTCAGGTCACATGACCCGACGCGCTTACGCTACGCGCCCCGGTGCGCGCCCCGGGTCGCGCCCGGCGGCGCTTACGTAGCGCGTTGGTATGAGCGTGGATGCTTCCGGGTGCACTTACGCCGTGCGTATCATGCGGACGCGGCTACGCGATACATCACGATGATGTTTTTGTTCTGCGGCATTAGCGCTAATGGGACGCTCACCGGTACGCGCCCTGGGGCGTGCCGCAAGACTGCGCTTACCGGTGCGCTCACCAAGACGCGCACCGGGAGCGCTCCAGGGCAAAAAAAAAAATTAAGAATATACATATATAAAATAGTATTACATAAATATACAATATAGGATTCATTAAAAAAATATTATATTTCATAGCTATAGAAATTTGCTATTAAAAAACCTAAGAAATTCACTGAAAAAACCATTGGTTTCACATCAGTTATAGTTAGGAATTAGCATTTAAAAAACCTATGAAATTCACTGAAAAAACCATAGGTTTCACACCAGTTATAGTTAGGAATTAGCATTTAAAAAACCTTTGAAATTCACTGAAAAAAAACACAGGGTTCACACCAGTTATAGTTAGGAATTGGCATTTAAAAAACCTATTAAATTCACTGAAAAAACCATAGGTTTCACACCAGTTATAGTTAGCTGGAAATTTTACTGACATAAAACCATTGAAATTCCCACGTTATAGTTAGTTGGACTCACTATAACTTGCGCGCCTGCAATGCACTGCTGATGACGTCACATATTACATCACTCATGACATGGTCAGTGACATAACTCATGTTTTTTTCAGTGAATATATATATATCCATACTAATATAATAAAGAGAGAGCACAAACCTTTGAGGCGGGTAAACTCAGGAACCACAGCACCAATCCCAACACCCAATACAGCGTTGGAAAGGGCAGTTGCAGCAGAAGGACATAGGCTATGCAGACGCCCACCATATACATTTAAAAGGTAAAAGAACTGTGTCAGCAAAGTAGTCCCTTGTGGGCGTGTCTGCGTTGTACTGTGGGCGTGTGCTGGGGGCGTGACAAACGCTGGAGGCGTGTGGTACGTTCCGCCCTTCATGCCATGTCTCATATCGTGTGCTAATCCCACCCTGCTCCCTTAAAATACCCCATAATCATAACCCACCCTTACTCCTTAAAATACCCCAACACCCTTAAACACTAACCCATCTTAACCCTATAAATATACCCTGTACCCAAAAACCCAAACCTATCCCTACACCCTAAAAATACCCCGGTACCCCAAAACCCAAGCCTAGCCATGAACCCTATAAATACCCCTGTACCTCAAAACCCAAACCTACCCCTGAACCCTAAAAATAACCCTGTACCCCAAAACCCAAACCCAGCCCTGAACCCTAAAAATACCACTGTACCCCAAAACCAAAACCTACCCCTGAACTCTAAAATACCCCTGTACCCCAAAATCCAAACCTAGACCTGAACCCTTAAAATACCCCTGTACCCCAAAACCCAAACTACCCATGAACCCTAAAAATACCCCTGCACCCCAAAACCCAAACCTAGCCCTGAACCCTAAAAATAACCCTGTACCCCAAAGCCCAAACCTAGCCCTGAACCCTAAAAATACCCCTGTACCCCAAAACCCAAACCTACCCCTGAACCCTAAAAATATCCCTATACCCCAAATCCCAAACCTAGCCCTGAACCCTAAAAATACCCCTGTACCCCAAAACCTATACCTATCCCTAAACCTTAAAACTACTCCTATACCCCATAACCCCAAACTATATCTGAACCCTTAAAATACCCAAACAGCCCAAAACATATACCTCAGTACCCCAAAATCATATACCCCTATACCCATACTTACCTTATCCAAACATTAAAAAAAACATGCTTTTACCATTCATGCATTTACAACGAATTTCATTGTAAATGTATGCGTGGTAAAAGCATATAAAATGTAATGCCATGCCTTATAATGGCATTGCGGAGTCATGGTACTTTCGTAATGAAAGTATGCGGAGTGATGGTATGCGGAAAGAAAGTTGCAGAATAATGGGTGTTTACCCTCCCCCGGTAAGTACATTGGTGGCACTGCGGCCCACATCTCCAGCATTATACTCATATTTTTTCACCACCCATTTGAAAAATGCACAGGTCTCTCTCATTGATGGCCAGCACCGACATACACTTTTAGACACACATCCCACCACAAGTTCTAGAATTGTGAACTTTAGAGCTGGGAAGCTACGTTCAGATCTCGGCATCAGCTCAACATCCTGTGATTCCAGGCAAATCGCTTTGTCTCCCCGTGCCTACCACAAATGAATGTGTTCTTCTGTAATGTAAATTGTGCTCATGCCATGTTGTCGAGTTCCCGCTATATAAAATTGCAAGGAAAAATAAAGTAGGGAAACTCGCATTCACACACTACTTAACGCGCACTTTTATGTGCATCAGCAGTGCACTGTGAATCGGAGCAATTCACAGGCCTGTCACATATAGGAAATGCTATCAAAACGAAATCCTACAAAACAATATACTACTGGCCGGGAGCAATTCATACCTGGACAACGTCGGGACGGCCTGCTAGTATATATATATATATATATATATATATATATATATATATATATATATAACCTA
This sequence comes from Lissotriton vulgaris, assembly GCF_964263255.1. Classification (NCBI taxonomy): domain Eukaryota; kingdom Metazoa; phylum Chordata; class Amphibia; order Caudata; family Salamandridae; genus Lissotriton; species Lissotriton vulgaris. The sequence continues at coordinate 7,891 of NW_028242486.1, read as the reverse complement.
CTGGCGGTCGCCAGTAGGTAGTTATAGTTAGGATTTTTTTTAATGTTAAATCTCAAAATTCTATTTGGAATAACTTTGGCGCCGGTTGATGAATCTGACTGAAAATTTCCTCAAAATGGCCTTGCGGCATTCCGTTCCTTCCCTGAAAGTCTTGGGGGGATTCGTCAAGCGGGGGCCGAGATAAAAGGGGCGGTCCCAAAACGCGTTTTCCCCATGTTAATTTCCATAGGGCGGTCGATTTCACTTTTAGCCCGAACGGCTGAATGGATTTCCACCAAATTTGGCAAAATTGTAGGGACTGGTAGCCCGATGTGCCTTTGCTATGTCTCAAGATATGTGCTCCAGTGGATTTTGAGTAATTTAGGTTCAAAAAAATATATATATCTATAGGCGCGCTCCGGTGCGCGCACCAGGCGCGACACGCGACTTGCGCGCGGAAAGCTGATTGGCTCACGGGTGTCTGTAAACATTCGAAACAGTCCGGAGCGGCCGCCATCTTGTGTCTCGGTAGGATCGAGACACAAGAGGTGACATAAAAAAAGGGAGAAATTACTATAAGGGGGCAGGGTAGACCCCCTCCTGACCCCCTAGGTTTAATGTGGGGGCTAAAATAGGGTCCCGCGGGGCATTTAAAAAATATATTTTTTTCCGATTTGCAAGGGCGGAGCGCCCGGTATGCGCACCGGGGAGTGAAGCACGGGGAAAATCCAGGACCTTATTTATGAAGGCCTTGCGACAGTTTTGCGCCGCCTGTGCGTCACTTTTTGTGACGCACCAGCGGTGTAAAAAAATGCGCATCGTTGCGCTATATTTAAAAAGTGACGCATCTAGGTAGATGGGTCACTTTTTAAAACCCTGCGCCACATTATACTTGCGTCAGGTATAATGTATGCAGAGGGGGCGCTCACCCGCAAAAAGCTTGGTAATAGCGACGCAGTGACGTCACTTTTAGGATGCTGTTGCGTCAAAATCTTGCGCCTGCCTCACAGCAGGTGTAAGACTGACGCAAGACCATTCACAAGGTGCTTTCCCCATGTGAAAGGACCCATTACTGGAGTTGCGTCACTTTTGTGACGCACTCCAGCAATGCGTTACTTTTATGTTTACAGATACGTCAGAAATACTGACGTATCTGTAACTCCTTGCGACATGATTCGTCATACATTAAATATGACACATCTGGAATGTTGTAAGGAGTGCGCACAGAAAAGTGACGCATCGCACCAGCGGTGTAAAAAAATGTGCCTCGTTGCGCTATATTTAAAAAGTGCCGCATCTAGGTAGATGGGTCACTTTTTAAAACCCTGCGCCACATTATACCTGCGTCAGGTATAATGTATGCAGAGGGGGCGTTCCCCCGCAAAAAGCTTGGTAATAGCGACGCAGTGAAATCTATGAGAATTCACTGCGTCACTTTTAGGATGCTGTTGCGTCAAAATCTTGCGCCTGCCTCACAGCAGGTGTAAGACTGACGCAAGACCTTTCACATGGTGCTTTCCCCATGTGAAAGGACGCATTACTGGAGTTGCGTCACTTTTGTGACGCACTCCAGCAATGCGTCACTTTTGTGTTTACAGATACGTCAGAAATACTGACGTATCTGTAACTCCTTGCGACATGATTCATCATACATTAAATATGACACATCTGGAATGTCGTAAGGAGTGCGCACAGAAAAGTGACGCATCGCACCAGCGGTGTAAAAATATGCGCCTCGTTGCGCTATATTTAAAATGTGACGCATTTAGGTAGATGGGTCACTTTTTAAAACCCTGCGCCACATTATACCTGCGTCAGGTATAATGTATGCAGAGGGGGCGTTCCCCCGCAAAAAGCTTCGTAATAGCGACGCAGTGAAATCTATGAGATTTCACTGCGTCACTTTTAGGATGCTGTTGCGTCAAAATCTTGCGCCTGCCTCACAGCAGGTGTAAGACTGACGCAAGATCTTTCACATGGTGCTTTCCCCATGTGAAAGGACGCATTACTGGAGTTGCGTCACTTTTGTGACTCACTCCAGCAATGTGTCACTTTTGTGTTTACAGATACGTCAGAAATACTGACGTATCTGTAACTCCTTGCGACATGATTCGTCATACATTAAATATGACACATCTGGAATGTCGTAAGGAGTGCGCACAGAAAAGCGACGCATCGCACCAGCGGTGTAAAAAAATGCGCCTCGTTACGCTATATTTAAAAAGTGACGCATCTAGGTAGATGGGTCACTTTTTAAAACCCTGCGCCACATTATACCTGCGTCAGGTATAATGTATGCAGAGGGAGCATTCCCCCGCAAAAAGCTTGATAATAGCGATGCAGTGAAATCTATGAGATTTCACTGCGTCACTTTTAGGATGCTGTTGAGTCAAAATCTTGCGCCTGCCTCACAGCAGGTGTAAGACTGACGCAGGACCTTTCACATGGTGCTTTCCCCATTTGAAAGGACGCATTACTGGAGTTGCGTCACTTTTGTGACGCACTCCAGTAATGCGTCACTTTTGTGTTTACAGATACGTCAGAAATACTGACGTATCTGTAACTCCTTGCGACATGATTCGTCATACATTAAATATGACACATCTGGAATGTCATAAGGAGTGCGCACAGAAAAGTGACGCATCGCACCAGCGGTGTAAAAAAATGCGCCTCATTGCGCTATATTTAAAAAGTGACGCATCTAGGTAGATGGGTCACTTTTTAAAACCCTGCGCCACATTATACCTGCGTCAGGTATAATGTATGCAGAGGGGGCGTTCCCCCGCAAAAAGCTTGGTAATAGCGACGCAGTGAAATCTATGAGATTTCACTGCGTCACTTTTAGGATGCTGTTGCGTCAAAATCTTGCGCCTGCCTCACAGGAGGTGTAAGACTGACGCAAGACCTTTCACATGGTGCTTTCCCCATGTGAAAGGACGCAATACTGGAGTTGCGTCACTTTTGTGACGCACTCCAGCAATGCGTCACTTTTGTGTTTACAGATACGTCAGAAATACTGACATATCTGTAACTCCTTGCGACATGATTCGTCATACATTAAATATGACACATCTGGAATGTCGTAAGGAGTGCGCACAGAAAAGTGACGCATCGCACCAGCGGTGTAAAAAAATGCGCCTCGTTGCGCTATATTTAAAAAGTGATGCATCTAGGTAGATGGGTCACTTTTTAAAACCCTGCGCCACATTATACCTGCGTCAGGTATAATGTATGCAGAGGGGGCGTTCCCCCGCAAAAAGCTTCGTAATAGTGACGCAGTGAAATCTATGAGATTTCACTGCGGCACTTTTAGGATGCTGTTGCGTCAAAATCTTGCGCCTGCCTCACAGCAGGTGTAAGACTGACGCAAGACCTTTCACATGGTGCTTTCCCTATGTGAAAGGACGCATTACTGGAGTTGCGTCACTTTTGTGATGCAATTCAGCAATGCGTCACTTTTGTGTTTACAGATACGTCAGAAATACTGACGAATCTGTAACTCCTTGCGACATGATTCGTCATACATTAAATATGACACATCTGGAATGTCATAAGGAGTGCGCACAGAAAAGTGACGCATCGCTGTTTTCACGCAGCGATGCGTCACTCTTCAGAAATGAGGCCTCCAGTTTATTCACTGTGTCACCTCTACGACCCTTTCTTGCGTCAATACGTCCCTTTTGCATACATTACACCTGACGTAGGAATAATGTGGCGCCGGGGTTTACAAAGTGATGTATTTACCTAGATACGCCACTTTGTAAATATGAATAAATAAGGTGCATATTTTATTGGACTGATGCGTCACAAAAAGTGATGCTTTGGTGGCGTTAAAGTGACGCATGGCTTCATAAATGAGGCCTTCTGCCTTCAACTCCAGCAATGCATCTTTTCTTATCCTGCCACACCCCTGTTCCTTTTCAACATTTTCTTTGGTATATCAACATTCCCCATATTCACTCTTCTTCTCCTTACTTTCTTTCCTAACACTCACCTTCTTTCAGTCCTCCTACTTCACTTCCTTTCTCCTCTCATACCTTTCTGTTCTTTCTTACTCATTTTCCTTTCCATTATCAATGCACTCTATTTCACTCACTCTTTTTCATTGTTTTAAAAATATAGCTCTTTGATGAGAATTGGAGGTAGTTCTGAAAAGAACTTTTTATTTTCTTCTTTTTTCTAAACAGGAACAAAAACAGGGAATGGAAACTGCTCAACAGGAGCAAAAAAACCAAAAAAAATTAGGGGTGGGAAGGGCATCGATGGTTTTCTAATGCTCGAACTATGAGTTGTACACTTTGTTCTCCAAAGGTAAGCAGTTGATTACAGTATCTGCATCTGAGGGCACCATGGTTAAAAGCAGGTTGAATGTTCGGAACCAGCTCTTGTGATCTCCCCCTCCCAGAAGAAGTTGCTCCTCCGGTTGATGTAGAGGCCCCTTTCACTGGGAACCTCTTGTGCCAGAGCCCTGACACTTTCCTGGGCAAAATCCTGGGGATGCTTCCTCTCCACATGTCGGATCATTGTGAGGTTTCCAAATGAGTATTTTTTTAAGGGGTTACCCCGTGACAGCACTTCTTTGCAGATCCTGCACTCCACTTTTGGAGCATTCACCTTTTTTTGGTTAGGTGGGATTTAAAAAAATTTCCAAATAAAATGTTCCTTAACCTTTCATTGAGGAGGCTCTTCATTGATAAATTCAGGTTCTTCATCACTGCTGGATTCTCTGGCAGCCATGGTAAAACCAAGAAATATCCAGGAGCAAAAAGGCAGGTCTTGCAGTCACAAAAGTGAAAGAAGAAGTGAAGGAAATGGGTGGAGATTTCATTCTTTGTAAAAAAAACTGTTAGCAACCAATGAAAAGTGTTATTTTAAGGTCACATGACTTGACGCGCTGACGCTGCGCGCACCGGAGCGCTACCAGGGCGCATAAACGGCGCAAACGTAGGTGCTTCCGGGGGCGCACACGCGGCGCGAACGTAGGCGCTTCCGGGGCGCATACACGGCGCGAACATAGGCGCTTCCGGGGGCGCACACGCGGCGCGAACGTAGGCGCTACCGGGGGCGCTTACGTTGCGCGCCGAAGTGACGTCATCATAGTTTTACGGAAATGCATAATCATTTTCCTAATGAAAAAAAACTGCTTTTATTTGTATGGTACGAAATGTTTTGCGTTATTATTAACTTTTCATTCATATTTTTTTCACGAACGAAAGTAGCGCTCTGGGTGCGCTTTCCGGAGAGCTTACCGGTGAGCTTACCGAAAGCTTACCGGAGAGCTTACCGGAGAGCTTACCGGAGCGCGCACCCAGAGTGCCCCAGGAAAAAATGATATAAAAAAAACTCAAAAATTAATACTTACACAAAACAGCAAATTGTAAAAAAAACATAGGTTAGAAACTCGATATAGAAAGGAATTAGCATTTAAAAAACCTATGAAATTCACTGAAAAAAACATAGGTTTCACACCAGTTATAGTTAGGAGTTAGCATTTAAAAAACCTAATAAATTCACTGAAAAAACCATAGGTTTCACACCAGTTATAGTTAGCTGGAAATTTTATTGACATAAAACCATTGAAATTCCCACGTTATAGTTAGTTGGACTCACTATAACCTGCGCGCCTGCAATGCACTGCTGATGACGTCACTTATTACATCACTCATGACATGGTCAGTGACATCACTCATGACATCACTGATGACACCATCCTTGTGACAGAGTGAGAGACCTCCTTTCAGTGTAATGTAAGCCTTGAAACACATATTCAAGAATAGTATTTAACATTTTCAAAAAAGTGGAGATACCCATACCAGTTACAACAAACAATTCAGTAATTCCACCATCTATATACACATCCACTCATTCACAAACAGTTCTATATAGTCACTCATACATATACTCACTCATTATATGTAGTGATACACCTATACATCCTGTTACACTTCGATAGTCATCCAAAAGTTACTCACACACATATTCGCACATGCAAAAAAACTAATGAACATTCATTTATTTGCATATACAGCAATACATACACTACCACTTTACTTCTAAGAATACTTACACATTCTTACTCTCTTAAACATTCACTTATATAAACACATACTAATTTAAACAGGAACTCTTATAATCTCTCACTCTCACATATACTCACTTTTATAAATCAATACTCACATATACTAGATTAAAACATATGTTGTTACTGAAAAAGACAATAGTGAGACAGTCGTTTGCTCACTAACATACACATATACACACTCATACATCCATACAGTCCTGTACATATGCTGTCTTCAAAACACATACAAACAGTGAGTCAGTCACCAACCCATACAGCCACTTATACACAAAGTGAAACACTGATACATACATTTCAATATATAAAAGTTACTTGCTAATATATGTATTCACTAAGATACACTTAATACGGCAGTTAACCAATCAATTCTTTTAAAAACAAACATCCATTTACACACTTATTTAACCATTTATTCTTCCATCTTACTTTACAAATACATATAAAAAAAAAATATTTTTCAGAAAGACACCCATTCACTGGATGGTGTCATCAGTGATGTCATGAGTGATGTCACTGACCATGTCAAGAGTGATGTAATATGTGATGTCATCAGCAGTGCATTGCAGGCGCGCAAGTTATAGTGACTCCAACTAACTATAACGTGGGAATTTCAATGGTTTTATGTCAATAAAATTTCCAGCTAACTATAACTGGTGTGAAACCTATGGTTTTTTCAGTGAATTTAATTGTTTTTTTAAATGCTAATTCCTAACTATAACTGGTGTGAAACCTATGGTTTTTTCAGTGAATATATATATATATATATATATATACACTAAACCCAAAGGTAACACGTATGTTACGGTTAGGTAATAGCATTAAAAAAGTAGACATTTACTGAAAAAACACAACCATTACAGGGATGTTGCATGTTGTACTTAGGGTCAGATTTCACACAAACAAACCCATAGAAATGATTTAGCTATAGTTATAGTTATATCAAGTTACTATTACCAGTGCCCTATCTTGCACACCTGCCATGCACAGTTTTCTCATCAATAATTTCAATGCAAATGTGGCAGTAATCTTATCAATGATGTCATAAGAGATGTCAAGAGTGATGTAATATGTGAGTTAAATCACAGTGCATGGTGAGGGCTCAAGTTATAGTTATCTTAGGGCATGAGTTTTGTGTGTGCAAAATCGTAACTTAACTACAATACCCCTGTAACTAATGGTTTTCCATTTTCTTGCAGACCCTACATCCGTCCCATGGGGTCAGGGTACTTCTACCCTGATCACTTCCATCACTTGTACATTGTATTTCCCCCAGGAACTTTGTTCTTATGCACAATATGGCGGCCACAACTTTCCTCTCAGGTTGCGGCCAGCTAATCACAACATTAGTGTTGGCACATAATTCTGCGAATCCACCTGGATCTACGGAGGAGCCATGGTGGGTCACTTCTCTGAATATACATATATCTTTTCTTCTTTCATAACATTAACAATTCTGTTAGGATTTACACCGAATTACAAAAAACACTTTTTCATGACCAAGATATGGCTTTCTGCTTAATTTGGAGGAATTCCATTCAGCAGTTCGGGCTGTAGTCATGTCTGAAATCCCTAAAGGAAGTTGCATGGGGTTTTAGGCCCCCACTTTTCTCAGCCCTTGCTTGACGGGTCACCACAAATCTTTCAAGACAGCAGCGGTAGTGACTGGCAAACTTCTTTTGAAAATTTAGTGACCATTCATCAAACTGCGCCAAAATTCTTAGCAAAACCAAAAATGGAATATAGGTCCTAACTATAACTACATACTCTCAGCCGTCAGCATATATATTTATATATATATATATATGTTTGCTCAGAGACAAGTCCACACTC
>NW_028242485.1:0-28927 GCF_964263255.1 Lissotriton vulgaris | reverse complement strand
AACAAGATACAAACCAACTAATAGTTAATATTTCATCGAAACAACTCACACAATTTGAAACTAAAATCCTAAACAAAGGGATGACATTTGTACCCACATACTGCTCCAACCCAGCTGAAACAGATATTGCACTTTTTAAATTTTTCAGATTGCTGAAACTGAGATACTTCTTTAAAGATTCCATTGAAGTTCAAGCTGAAAAAACTTGGGAGAAAGACTTTCGACCTAAGAGCTCATTCTGTGCCCCATTCACACATAAAACCATTGAGGCGTTTGAGAGATCGGTACTTACGGATGTTCAACAAATAATTTACACGAAACCTAAAAAAAGTAACCTCACATCAAGTGAATGGAACACTTTGAAAAATTTGACCAACAACAAACAACTGACATTCCAAAAGGCAGATAAAGGAGGGGCCCTTGTGGTCATGGATACGGATTTCTACACTAAAAATGTGAACGACCATGTGAACAATCCTGACATATATCTTCCACTAGAATCTGATCCCACTCAAGAATACCAATTGATTTTACAGAAGATCATTAATCATGCCCATGAAATGAAGTGGATAAATGACAAAACTAAACAGTTTTTTGAGATGAAATATCCCAGGCGACCAAAGTTGTATATGACACCGAAAATACACAAAAATCTGCACAACCCGCCATTCAGACCCATCGTCTCTGCGTGTGGGTCAATCTCTGAGCCCATTGGGAAATTCCTCGATAAGTTTTTGCAACCGCTTGTACAAAACTCTGCCACATACATTAAAGACACGACGGCCTTCTTGAACTTGTTGAAAAACATTGAACTAAAAATGGATGAAACATACCTACTCTGTACCATTGATGTTACCGCCCTATATACCTCTATCCCCCACAACGAGGGTATAGAGGCATTAGAATGGAGCCTCTTAAACAGTGACCTTCAAGAAGAACAGAAACTGTTGATCATACAACTTATGCAATTCGCACTGTTTTTCAGCTATTTTGAATGGGATGGCAAATTTTATAATCAAAGTAGTGGCACATCTATGGGTTTTGGGGGGGCGCCCTCATACGCAAATATTTTCATGAACAAATTTGAAACTGATCATATCCTGGGAAATCCACTATGGACAAACCATTTGATTATGTACAAAAGGTACATTGATGATCTATTTATAATATGGAGAGGAACAAGAGAAGACCTGGAAAACAACATCATTGCACTCAATGAGTGTAACGAAAGGATAAAATTTACCCACACCATAGATGAACAAAGCATACCATTTCTTGATGTGAAAGTGTCAATTGCCAACAACACCATCAACACTAATGTACATATAAAAAAAACAGACAAAAATTCTTCATTACTTTTTCAAAGTTTTCATCCTATGTCGTTGAAAAAACACTTACCGACTTCACAATTCATAAGAATGAAAAGAATCACTTCCAACGAAGAAGAGTTGTCTAAAGTTTTGCAAGCGCAAGTAATGAAGTATCAATTAAGAGGATATCCCAATGATGTACTGCAAACATCATTAAATAAAGTGGCAAATCAGACCCGAACCAACATGCTAAAAGAAACAACAAAAATTCAAGAAGCTAAAACTGTTTGTGTATTAAAATTTTCTACGGATGCACCTAAAATCAAAAAAATTGTAAATAAACATTGGAGACTCATTCAACAAGAGCCCGATTTAAAAGATCTGTACAATGAAAAAATAACTTTTGCGTTTCAAAGGTCGAGAAATATAAAAGAAATTTTGAATACCCCAAAGAAACCCATCATGACCTTCCGAGGAATGCAAAAATGTCAAAACTGTACCCATTGTGGAAATGTAATTATGGGAAATCAATTCACCCACCCGACCAAAGGGCATCAAATCGAACTGAAACACAACAGCACATGTGATACTATGAATTGCGTGTACGCCATCAAATGCCCGTGTGGCAAAACTTATGTAGGTCAGACTGAAAGAAAGTTAAAACACGCATAACCGAACATAAAAGCAATATTAGACTTATGAACTCCAAGTCTACCATTGCATGCCACTGACTTGAAGCTCGTCATCAAATTTCACAGTTAAGATACACGGTCTTAGAGAGAATATTCCCACGCAGCGACCTGGATCCTTCTAAGCAAAGACTTAGATGCGAATATCATTGGATCAAAAAACTGAATTCGGCCCACCCCATTGGGCTTAATGACAGAATAGAGCACTCATGTTTTTTATAACTGTAACATCTATAGGCTTGCACTATATCCGTGACCCTTGAAGTATTCCTTGAAATTCCGATCTAGTTAATTTCGTCTTTTTCATGTTTATTTATTTTTTCAATATTTAGGCACATATTCATGGTACAATATGGTGTTGGTACGCACATTTAATGTTTAGATTGTATATATTTAGTTTCATATGCATCATAGACTAATAGCGCTGAGTATCTTTCCCCTTCCTTGAAGCTAGAATGGACCAAGTCAGATGATCATAACTATTCGCGTGATTGGAAAGCTTTCCGATCACGTGAGCGGAACTTCATTCTTCAGTTTGCCTTTAACTTTTGGCGCGTAATATTGAGAACGCTAGGACGCCAACATTTACAGCGCAAAAGACCGGATGGTCTATTGTGAGTAGAACTGAAGTGCGAATGTATTTATTTGTTTAGAGATCCCGCATTAGGATTTCATATGCGCATTAATTTAGTGGTGACATACAAGTGTGTATATATGCGGAGTAGATTGATATTATGAAGCGACAGTGTATGGCATTGAATAACTTGAACTGATATATACTGATTTCATGTTGGAGTGTTATGGTTTAGTTATTATCCAGATATTTTTATGTTTTGGTTTGAAAACTGCATATTGATTTGCATGTATATTGGATAGTGAATTAATTGGTCCTGTTTCCTTTCTATCTATAGACCCCTGATGAAGGGTCTGACTCTAAAGACCCGAAATGCATTGGGTACGAAAGATGTATGGATTATGAGAAAATTAACCTGCAATTGTGAAATAAAACAATAATCAGATGGATCATTAGTATGGACTAACTCATTGGTTATATATGGAATAACTTACGTATGAAATTTCAAAAAAACGGAAAAAACGTGGAGAAGGAACCCACAAGTTCCATTGCAACACAGCGCACTCTTTTGAAGGAGGGATTTTCCCTTCCACACTACTGATCAAGACATTTGCTCCAGGGCCATCAAGGTGTCAACTGGCCTAGTGAATGAGGAATCCATCCGTGATTCTCAAATATCTGAATGGTGTATTGGTGCTCAGAAAGGGTGGAAAGAATAGGGCAAGTCAGACCTTCATCTGACACTGTGAACGGTGCCATCCAGAACAACGCGGTACCTATTGCACCCGGAGCCAATAAAGATATGGAGACATTCCAGGCTTCGGTGCTCAATTGGTTCGTCATTCATTCACCATGCCTTATAACACCTTTATGGTAAATTCCAAGGATTTTCCAGTTTTGTAATGACAATTATACACAACACTTTGTTTGTGAAGTACAACAAATTATGGACCATGTTATAGTACTTTTTTCTTCTATCATATCCTGAAGAAATCCTTTTGTACATGGGCAAAACATGTTGGCTGGTTTCTTGGCTGTACGCATATGAAGTTAAAGAAAAAACAATAAAAACAAGATACACTCCTGTATCATCTCTTGAAATACCTTTTTCTTTTGAAAACATTGAATGATTTACTAATTGTATTTCATGTTACAAATGTAGTGCATTTGTATCTTTCATACTCTACAATTATATATTGGTGTGGTGATCCCTTCACACTCTTGCCCTAAGGTAACTATAACGTGTACTCCTTCCATGCACAGTTTTCTTATTTGCAAATGTCACTGTGGCCTCATCAATTATGTCATAGAAGATATCATGAGTGATGTAGTGTGTTGGGGGATAAATAGAGGTGCATGGCGATGGTGCGAGTTTTAGTTACCTTAGAATACAAGTTATAGTTACTCGACATAACTATAACTGGTGAATTTCAGTGGTTTTGTACATTCAAAACATTAGGTTGTCACTGATATTTTCACCTACCTATAACACTACATTTACCTCTTTTTATTTCAGTGAACATTTAGTTTTTTTATGTAAATTAATATTTTAGTACCATATGTAAAGACAACCAACCAACACACATAGCCTTTTGGCTGTCCTTGGTACCAAATACCCCAGTGGCCCAAAAATTTTTTTTATGGGTGTGGCGTATGGCCTCCCTCCTTGAGCCATAAGAAATCCACTGGAGCACATATCTTGAGACATAGCAAAGGCACATCGGGCTACCAGTCCCTACAATTTTGCCAAGTTTGGTGCAAATCCATTCAGCTGTTCGGGCTAAAAGTGAACACGTTTTGGGACCCCCTTTTATCTTGGCCCCCGCTTGACGAATCCCCCCAAACTTTCAGGGAAGGACCGAAGCGCGCGAGGTAAATTTGAGGAATTTTTCAGGCAGATTCGTCAACCGGCGCCAAAGTTATTCCCAATAGAATGTTGAGATTTTGCATTGAAAAAAATCCTAACTATAACTACATACTGGCAACCACCAGTAGGTAATGTGTATATGTATATATATATATATGTGTATATGTATATATATATGTGTATATGAATATATATATATATGTGTATATGTATATATATATGTGTATATGTATATATATATATATATATATATATATATATATATATGTTCTATCCGGTTTCCTGCACAAGCCATGTAAATGCGAAAGAATCACGAGCCACTCCAGCCAGGTAGGGTTCAAGGTATTTTTAATGGGCAAAGAAACAGACGCGTTTCGAGCGCACAGGCTCTTGGTCACATGACCATAGCAGACATATTGTTGCATTTAAGTAACATAGGTTTAAAGAAAATGAAAGAAAGACTCAATGTTTCTGTCACATTAAGTTCAATAATGTGCTTTGACGAGTTACATTACATCATGTAAAAACATGTAAATAGGTAATTTACAAAAAGCACATTTTTATACATTTTTGTATTTATGCAATATTTTGTGCAAAGTGATTTGTTCTGATACAAAATTGCGGGTGTAGTACCCAATTCATTTTATAGCTCCTGTTTATATAGATTGGAGGGGGAAAGGCGGGAGAATCATACTTGTGTTTGTCAGATTAGAAGACTAAGGACTGTGAGTGAAAATGGCCTAATAAGGTTTGTGACACCAGATATGGTAGATGATATCGTGTAGGTTGAGCATAAAGTGACTGGAGTTTCAGAAATTACAGGGTGTAGTACCCATGGTGAGAGTGATAGAAGAGTATGGTTGTCATTACTTAGAGTGGTGATTATGTCAAAGGTTTTCCTATGTTCTAATGGTGATGACTCTTTTCCAACAATCTAAACTCAATAATTATTATACTGAGTAACAATGGTGTACATAATATTCACTATTTATTCATGCAATACCGTGCTCTTATTAATTATCACTATCGGAGGGTGAACGTAGTCGTGCTCATATCGATATCACATATCCGTGAGGTATTTGGTTTCAGAGGTGTGTCCTTGGCCTGTATATTAAAGATAAGACAAAGACAATTTATGTCAGTCATACCAATATTCATACATAATTATTAATACAGTCCATTACTTGATTCCTGATTCATAGTTCCTATTCTCCTGCCTTATACACAATAATTTTCTCAACAAAACATATATCAAAGACAAAACTTAAAACAAATTTTGTATTAAAAAAACACCGTATGGTCAAAAGAATCAGAGTCTTTAAAGGTCGACAAAGGAAGTTCACAGAGGAGAAATTTTACAGATGAACATACATCTCTTCATCAACGTTCATCCCTATTGGAGCGATACTGCCTGCCTGGAGAATAAATCTTGATTCTGCTCTATGTAATGCTGTTACTCTATCACCACCTCTCACGTGTTTTGGTATAGAGTCAAGGACGAAAAATTTGGCCTTAGTCCAGTCCCCATCATGATGGCTATGGAAGTGTTTGGCTGTACTGTAAGTGAAATCTTTGTTAGTAATGGCCCTCCAGTGCTCCAGAATTCTCTTTTTGGCTGGAAATGTAGTAGACCCTATATACCATTTCCCACAAGGGCATGTAACAACATAAATAACAAATTCAGTGTTACAGGTGATTTTCTTGTTTATCTTCCACCTTTTGTTTACTCTACTGAGTAACACTTCCTTCACATTAGTGCTATGCCTACAGGCTTTACATTTCCCACATGTTGAGAATCCACCCCTGGGTTCAAGCCATGTCTTTTTCTTCTCCATGTGGCTATGTACGATCAAATCTTTAATAGATTTGTCTCTCCTGTAGGTTATCGATGGGTGTTTGCCTAGTTTGTCTTTTAGTGTTTTATCCTGTAAAAGGATATCCCATCGTTTCCTTATTATCTTACTGAAATCTGGTGATTGAGTGTTGTAGGTAGTTATCAACCTAATTAGTTCAGTAGAGGAATCTTGCCTGCGTTTTGGTGCTTGGAACAGGGTGTCTTTCCGGTCAATTAGGGCTACTCTGGCTTCACCTTTCTGCAGCATATTCTGATGGTACCCCCTTGTTACAAACCTCCCATGCATTTCTTTTTTATGTTTTTCGAACGAGGTCGTGGAGCTGCAATTTCTTTTTGCTCGTAGGAACTCGCCAAATGGTATGGCCCATCTGAAGCTAGGGGGGTGACAGCTAGTGGAGTGTAGCAGTGAGTTACCTGCTGTCTCTTTTCTGTAAATTTCAGTTTCGATCTTATTTTCAACAACATTCATTCTAATGTCCAGGAAGTCTAGGGTTGTTTGACTATACTTTATAGTAAATTTCAAGTTCAAGTTATTAGAATTTAAGATGTTTACAAACGTAACAAGATCATTCTCATTACCCTCCCAGACAAAGAAAATGTCGTCAATGAACCTGACCCAAACATTTACATTTTTTGTCCATTCTTCATGGGCATCGTCCCTGAGCACCCGTTCCTCCCACCAGCCTACCAAAAGATTGGCGTAGCTGGGGGCAAAACAGGTGCCCATCGACGTGCCCTGTATTTGTTTATACAAGGATCCATCAAACAGAAATACATTTTCTTCTAAGCATAATTCGATCATTTGTAACAACATGTTGGAGTGTGCTTTCAAATGGTTGCTTCTGGTCTGTAAAAAGTACTCGCATGCTTTGAGGCCATCTCTATGTCTTATGGACGTGTAGAGGCTCTCTACGTCCAATGATACCAACCAGAAGTGTTGCTCCCAATTGATATTCTCCACTTTCTGGAGGAAATCCTTGGTATCCTGTATGTGGGAGGTTAAACCCTTTACATAATCTTTCAAAAAGTAATCCACATAGTGAGATATATTCTCCATGAGACTGTTAATAGAGGACACGATAGGTCTCCCTGGTGGTGTAGTGGGGTTCTTATGTACCTTGGGTAGTAAATAGAGTGTGGGTGTAGTGGGATTTTTATTGATGAGAAATTTGGTCTCATCCCAGTTTAACAGACCCTTATTGTTCCATTCGTGAATGTACTGATGGACTCTACTTTGTAGTTTGGTCAGGTAAGTGTGGTTAACTTTCACATAGCATGTCTCGTCTGACAATTGTCTCATTGCCTCTGTGATGTATAGCTTCCTGTCCCATAGGACAATGTTCCCTCCCTTGTCTGATGGCTTAATAATTATTGAGTCGTCATTTCTTAGTGATTTTAGGGCCTCCCTCATCTCTAGTGAGAGGTTCTGTTTCTCAGGGGGTTTGTGTAGGAGTTTGAGCATGTCATTGGTGACTAAGTCATGGAAGAGATCAATATTGTCTCTAGGGAGTTGTGGCCTAAATCTGGATCTAGGTTTGAAGGGGGTTGCAATTGTTTTGGGTGGATTATCACTCTCTGTGGGTGTTATATCTGGTGTTTGGCTTTCCATTTGTGTTGGATCTATTGCGCCCTCTTCATAAAGATCATCCAGAACAGTCTGGAGTTCTGTGCCAGATGTTGTAGGATTACTCTCTAACATTAGGGTTTGACTAGGGAATCTCTTGCTAGCATGGATCTTATGTAACTTCAGTTTCCTAGTAAACATATACATATCAATTCGTGCTTGTGTATAATCAAAACGGGAATCAGGGCAAAATGTTAATCCTAATTGAAGCACCTGTTCCTCATGTACAGTTAAATGTCTGTTAGAAAGGTTTATTACCGTTAGTTCTTTACTTTGTGCATCCATTATTTGGCTTTTGGCATCTGGCTTTTGCTTCCCACTCCAGTGCTGTTGATTTTTCCTTCTCCGGTCTCGTCGCCTTTTGCTCTTCCCCTTCCTCCTCGGCCTTGATATCTTGTCCTCCCTCTGATGGACTGTTCGGTGTCCTCCAGTAGGAGGCGCATTTCGTCGGAAAAAGCCGTAATTTCCGATGAGGCAGCTCCATCCAGGGAGCTCGCTTCAGAGCTCAAACTTGTCTCTGATTGGCGTCGATCCTTGTCTGCCATTCCCAATGCTTTATCTTTCAGGAGAGAGGAACGGGGTTTGTCAAATTTCTTTGCAAAGGTTAGGATCCTTCCAGACATATAGTCACGTTCGTCACGCTCAAATTTTCGCTGTTTCCTGGCCATGATATCTTTTTCAAATTTCTTTATTTTTTCGTCTACTGAAGCAAGAATCTTGGTTACCTCCGTTTGGTTAGTATTCTTTGCCAGATCGTCAAGAAGCACTTGTATTTCCTTAAGAAGCTGATCATGTTCTTCCCACGCATTCTTGATCAGGATCTGCATCATTACTTTTGAACATGCATTGGTGTTCTCACGCCATGCTTTAAGAACCTCGGGTTTAGGTTTGTTCAATGTAGGCACTATGAAGATCCTTAGCCCTCTGGGCACGCGTTCCACCTCGATATACTTTGCTAGAGATGTTGCTTCCCACCATCGACTAAGTTCTTTCTTTCTCAGTCTTTCTAATTGAATACCCTTTTGTTTTAAAGTTGGTTTGTTTGCATTTTGTGTGTTCCCAGTTGCTGTTCTATCTGCTCCATTCAGTGGTTTCTTTTTAAACACGTTCTCCGCTGAGGCTTCCCGCCCCTTTAAAAACTCCATTGCCCAGAATGCACTGCAGCCGCTTGGCCGCTTCCTACCCGGTTGCGCTGTTGGCAACAGTTGTCAAGCGAGTCCTGGCTGCCGTTTCTCGCTTCTGCTTCCTCCTCGCTCCGTATCCCAGATTCTGTTGGTTTCCTCACGAGTCTTCCACGGGTGCGGGGGAGTGCCTCGGGCAGCAGCAGTCACGCCGAGGCGATTTAGCAGCGAGATAATGTTGACAGCCGGCGGGCGGAGATTTCTTGACTTGCCGTCACTTTCCAGAGGTAGCGCAGCTCTCCGCCCTTCCAAACGGGCTGGGGCTCGTGTCTCGAGCGGGCGCCACCGCTCACGTAGATTCTATCCGGTCTCCTGCACAAGCCATGTAAATGCGAAAGAATCACGAGCCACTCCAGCCAGGTAGGGTTCAAGGTATTTTTAATGGGCAAAGAAACAGACGCGTTTCGAGCGCACAGGCTCTTGGTCACATGACCATAGCAGACATATTGTTGCATTTAAGTAACATAGGTTTAAAGAAAATGAAAGAAAGACTCAATGTTTCTGTCACATTAAGTTCAATAATGTGCTTTGACGCGTTACATTACATCATGTAAAAACATGTAAATAGGTAATTTACAAAAAGCACATTTTTATACATTTTTGTATTTATGCAATATTTTGTGCAAAGTGATTTGTTCTGATACAAAATTGCGGGTGTAGTACCCAATTCATTTTATAGCTCCAGTTTATATAGATTGGAGGGGGAAAGGCGGGAGAATCATACTTGTGTTTGTCAGATTAGAAGACTAAGGACGGTGAGTGAAAATGGCCTAATAAGGTTTGTGACACCAGATATGGTAGATGATATTGTGTAGGTTGAGCATAAAGTGACTGGAGTATATGTATATATATATATATATATGTGTATATGTATATGTATATATGTGTATATGTTTCCAAAGGTGCTCCGCTTTACTGGGGGCCCCCGACCCTGCAGGGCGTGCTCTCAATAACAGGAACGGAGAATCCTGTAGTTTCCACAAGCTTCAAAAGACAGAGCCCAACTCCGACTTACGTGCAAGATGACTTTTATTTGTCACGTGCTCAGCAGCATTAAAACACTCCTTTTCAAACCTGACCGGTTTCGGCGACCTCGCCTTGCTCACAGGTGAGTGTAGTCTGTAGCCTCCAAGTGGTCATGTGGCCCACAGTAGGATACTGCAGGTCCCAGAATGCACCATAGTCTTAAAATAATGTATTAGTGCCCAATTTCACTTCACGTGCAAAATTAGTTCAACAAATATCACGGGCGCAATGCCCCTCGCTGCCAAGCTAGAATGCGTTTACTTGCAGTGCAGTGTCCCAGAGAGAGAAACGTCTCTCTCATCTCCCTTTCTCCTTAAACGTTGCCAAATCCCCTCGGAAATCCTGTGGCTGGCACGTTTTCAGAGCGAGTCATGCCCCCTCAATTAAATGTTTCCAAAGGTGCTCCACTTTACTGGGGGCCCCCGACCCTGCAGGGCGTGCTCTCAATAACAGGAACGGAGAGTCCTGTAGTTTCCACAAGTATATGTATATGTATATATGTGTATATGTATATGTATATATATATGTGTGTGTATATGTATATATATGTATATATATATGTGTATATGTATATATATATATATATATTCACTGAAAAAACCATAGGTTATAGACCATATATAGTTAGGGATTAGCATTTAAAAAACCTTATTTTATTTGCACAAAACCATTGAAATTCCATATATAGTTAGTTGCACTAACTATATATCGCGGACCCGCAATCCACTGCTAATGATGTCACATATTACATCATTCATGACATGGTCAGTGACATCACTGATAACATCACTGATGACATCTCAAATGACATCACTGATGACAACACCCAGTGACTGTATGTTTCTGTAAAGTTAAAATATGTCTTACATATTGAAGAATGAGTGGATGTATAAGTGTCTGGATGAAGGATTTAGTAGGTGCATGACTGACTGTATGAGAGAATGATTAAATGTGTCTCACTGAGTGCATGGGTTAGTGATTAAAGTGTCTTAATTTGGCAATTCTTATTTATGTTGTTCTGGAAACTGCTGCATGTTTAAATCAGTAGCTATATCAGAAACTATATGAATTATTGAATGGTTGCCCAAGTATTTGTATGGGAGACTGAGTATGTGTGTGGGTGGCTGGGAGGTGTATAAATCTGTGCATAGATGTGTGAGCAGTTGATTCCCTAGGTGTATGGGTTCAAAAGTGCATGTAGAAACAGCTGTATGGACAGTTGACTGTGTGCATGAGTATATTGGTGAGTGAATAGATATCTCAGTGCTACATGTCAAAGTAAGTACATATGTAAAACACACTCCATGTGAGAGTTGACATATATAAATAACTGAACATAAGAGCCAGTGAATGTGAGAGTGGCTGTATGAATCATTGTGAACTTGTATCAAGGATTGTATAAGAGAGTAAATATGTGTTAGTATATATTTGAATAAGTAAGGTGTGTATAACTGTATAGTTGAGGAAATGGAGATGTGATTGATTCTTTGCATGACTGACTAGGTGTGTGAGTAACTCCATGGATGTGTGACAGTCTGTGAGTGCCTGTTTACACTGAGTGTATCTAAGGTTATATTAGAGTCTGAAGATGTATTATCACATAAATGATATCATCAGTGATGTAATCAGTAATGTCAAATGAGATGTCAGTGATGTCATCAGTGATGTCATTTGAGATGTCATCAGTGATGTCATCAGTGATGTCATTTGAGATGTCATCAGTGATGTTATCAGTGATGTCACTGACCATGTCATGAATGATGTAATATGTGACATCATTAGCAGTGGATTGCGGGTCCGCGATATATAGTTAGTGCAACTAACTATATATGGAATTTCAATGGTTTTGTGCAAATAAAATAAGGTTTTTTAAATGCTAATCCCTAACTATATATGGTCTATAACCTATGGTTTTTTCAGTGAATTTTCAAGGTTTTGTAAATGCAAATTCCTAACTATATATGGTCTATAACCTATGGTTTTTTCTGTGAATTTCATTGGTTTTTTAAAAGCTAATATCTATAGCTGTAAAATATATTCTTTATTAAGTGACGTATCACGTAGCCCGTGAGACGCCTCATGATGCATCGCATAACAGTGACGTATCGTCTCTGCAGCGCAAACCAAACCCAAAACGTAAGCGCGCCAGAACACGCTTAAAGATATATATATATATTTTTAACCTTAATTAGACAAAATCCACACGTGCACATATCACAAACGTTCAAAAAACACAATATGTCGGACTCCCGTTACGCTGCCGGTTAGCTGCCCAGTTAACGTACCAGGAAGCACCTTTACCACGAAAAATCGCAATTTTTTTTTCTTTTGCCCCGCAGGGAACTTTAATAGCCCCCTCATCAATCCTAGGGGTTCAGGAGGGGTCTGCCTTACCCCTTTCATTCATTTACACCTTTTTTTTTTCCACCTCTTGTCTCTCGATCCCACAGAGAGACAAGATGGCGGCCGCTCCAGACTGTTTACAATGATAACAGCCAATCAGCTTCTCCTCAGACTCCCGTTACACTGCCGGTTAGCTTCCCGGTTAGCTGCCCGGTTAGCTGCCCGGTTCGCGTACCAAGACGCGTCTCTACGGCGAAAAAATCCGATTTTTTTTTTTATTTTTTTTTGGCCCCGCGTGGCTTTATAATATCCCCCTCATCAATCCTAGGCGGTCAGAAGGGGTCTACCTTGCCCTCTTTCCTTCATTTCCCCCTTTGTTTTGGCCTCCTCTTGTCTCTCGATCCTACCGAGAGACAAGATGGCGGCCGCTCCGGAATGTTTACAATGTTGACAGCCAATCAGCTACTCCTCAGACTCCCGTTACACTGCCGGTTAGCTTCCCGGTTAGCTGCCCGGTTAGCTGCCCGGTTTGCGTACCGGGGCGCGCCTCTACGGCGAAAAAATCGGATTTTTTGTTTTTTTTTGGGGCCCCGCGTGGCTCTATAATATCCCCCTCATCAATCCTAGGGGGTCAGAAGGGGTCTACCTTGCCCCCTTTCCTTTATTTCCCCCTTTGTTTTGGCATCCTCTTGTCTCTCGATCCTACCGAGAGACAAGATGGCGGCCGCTCCGGACTGTTTAGAATGTTTACAGACATCGGAGAGCCAATCAGCTTCGTATCGCAAAGTTCCGTTACGCGAAAAGTACGCGAACCGGAGCGCTGCCCGGAGCGCTGTTACAGATATATATCTTATTTGAAACGTTAATTTCTCCAAATCCACTGAAGCACATATATTGAGACCTAGCAAAGGCACATCGGGCTAACAGTCCCTACAATTTTGCCAAGTTTCGTGCAAATCCATTCAGCCGTTTGAGCTAAAAGTGAGGCCAACCGCCCTATGGAAAACTCAATGTTAAAAACGCGTTTTGGGACCCCCCTTTTTTCTCGGCCCCCCCTTGACGACCTCCCCCCCAAATTTTCAGGGGCTGCTCAGAAACAAAATGTGCCATTTTCCTGAAAATTTCAGCCAATTCCGTCCACAAACGCCAAAGTTATTAGACATAGAATTTTCAAAAGTTCCATAGAGAAAAAATCCTAACTATATAGAGACAAGATGGCGGCCGCTCCGGACTGTTTACAATGTTGACAGCCAATCAGCTACTCCTCAGACACCCGTTACACTGCCGGTTAGCTTCCCGGTTAGCTGCCCGGTTAGCTGCCCGGTTAGCTGCCCGGTTCGCGTACCGGGGCGCGCCTCTACGGCGAAAAAATCGGATTTTTTTTTTTTTTTTTTCGGGCCCCGCGTGGCTCTATAATATCCCCCTCATCAATCCTAGGGGGTCAGAAGGGGTCTACCTTGCCCCCTTTCCTTCATTTCCCCCTTTGTTTTGGCCTCCTCTTGTCTCTCGATCCTACCGAGAGACAAGATGGCGGCCGCTCCGGACTGTTTAGAATGTTGACAGACACCGGAGAGCCAATCAGCTTCGCATCGCAAAGTTCCGTTACGCGAAAAGTACGCGAAAAGTACGCGAAAAGTACGCGAACCGGAGCGCTGCCCGGAGCGCTGTTACAGATATATATCTTGTTTTAAACGTTAATTTCTCAAAAACCAATGGAGCACATATATTGAGACCCAGCAAAGGCACATCGGGCTAACAGTCCCTACAATTTTGCCAAGTTTGGTGTAAATCCATTCAGCCGTTCGGGCTAAAAGTGAGGCCAACCGCCCTATGGAAATTAACATGGGAAAAACGCGTTTTGGGACCCCCCTTTTTTCTCGGCCCCCCCTTGATGACCCCCCCCCAAATTTTCAGGGGCTGCTCAGAAACAAAATGTGCCATTTTCCTGAAAATTTCAGCCGATTCCGTCCACAAACGCCAAAGTTATTAGACATAGAATTTTCAAAAGTTCCATAGAGAAAAAATCCTAACTATATATACCTACTGGCTATCGCCAGTAGGTAATATATATATATATATTCACAGAAAAAACCATAGGTTATAGTGGATATATAGTTAGGAATTTGCATTTACAAAACCTTGAAAATTCAATGAAAAAACCATTGGTTTTAGGCCATATATAGTTAGGGATTTGCATTTACAAAACCTTATTTTACTCGCATAAAACCATTGAAATTCCATATATAGTTAGAAGCGCTAACTATATATCACGCACCCGCAATCCACTGCTGATGATGTCACATATTACATCATTCATGACATGGTCAGTGACATCACTGATGACATCACTGATGACATCTCAAATGACATCACTGATGACATCACTGATGACATCATCCAGTAACTGTGTGTTTCTGTAAAGTTTAAATATGTTTTACATATTGAAGAATGAGGTGATGTAGAAGTGTCTGGATGAGGGATTTAGTAGGTGCGTGACTGACTGTATGAGTGAGTGATTAAATGTGTCTCACTGAGTGCATGGGTTAGTGACTAAACTGTCTTAATTTGTGCATCAGTATGTTTGTTGTTGTGTAAGCTGCTGCATGTGTTGATCAGTAGCTATAAGAGTGGCCATATGGGTTATTGATTGGTTGCCCAAGTATTTGAATGGGAGGCTGAGTGTGTGTGTGGGTGGCTGGGAGGTGCGTGACTCTGTGCATAGATGTGTAAGCAGTTGATTCACTAGGAGTATGAGTTCAAGAGTGCATGTGGAAACAGTTATATAGGCGGTTGACTATGCATGGGTGTGTTGGTGAGTGAATGGATTTCTCATTGCTACATGTGCAAGTAAGTACGTATGTAAAACACAATACATGTGAGAGTTGAGATATATAAATAACTGAACATAAGAGCCAGTGAATGTGTGAGTGGCTGTATCGATCACTGTGAGCTTGTATCAGGGATTATATAAGAGAATAAATATGTGTTATTATATGTTTGAACAAGTAAGATGTGTATAACTTTATAGTTGAGGAAATGGAGGTGTGATTGATTCTTTGCATGACTGACTAGGTGTGTGAGTAACTCCATGGATGAGTGACAGTCTGTGAGTGTCTGTTTATACTGAGTGTATGTAAGGTTATATTAGAGTCTGAAGAGGTTCATTGTATTATCACATGAGTGATGTGATCAGTGATGACAAATGAGATGTCATCAGTGATGTCATTTGAGTTGTCATCAGTGATGTCATCAGTGATGTCATTTGAGATGTCATCAGTGATGTCATCAGTGATGTCATTTGAGTTGTCATCAGTGATGTCATCAGTGATGTGATTTGAGATGTCATCAGTGATGTCATCAGTGATGTCACTGACCATGTCATGAATGATGTAATATGTGACATCATCAGCAGTGGATTGCGGGTGCGTGATATATAGTTAGCGCTTCTAACTATATATGGAATTTCAATGGTTTTATGCGAGTAAAATAAGGTTTTGTAAATGCAAATCCCTAACTATATATGGCCTAAAACCAATGGTTTTTTCATTGAATTTTCAAGGTTTTGTAAATGCAAATTCCTAACTATATATCCACTATAACCTATGGTTTTTTCTGTGAATTTCATTGGTTTTTTAATAGCAAATATGAAAAGCTTTAAAATGTAAAGTACGTGATAGATAAAAACATTTTCGTAGTTATGCACGCTGATGTGCTTTGAACGCTGCCCCCCTCCCCTCTTTTCTCTTAGTAGTACTCTCTCTTTGCAGATAGTGAAGAGTAGTTAACGCAGGCCTTTACCCCCGTTGTAATCCGTCCTGCCTGCTTGTCTCTCCATTTCATTGATTGTTGTCCAAGCATTTACTGTTTTAGAATTGGTTCTCTTTGGATCATTCTCTATTTACAAACAAGCACAAAGTCGCAATACTCTGTTTAGTCTTTGCAGATAGTGAAAAATCGTGTAAAAAAATAAAAGTAATCGAGCAAAATCAGTAGGCCACTAATTGGATCTCTTTTTGACCTCGCTAAAATAGAAATATTAGGAACAACCCTTCATGAGAAATACGAAAATAGTGAGATGAACTGAGCTCCACACCATGAGGGCTACAAGACAGCTCGGCTCCATCACCCATCCCGCACAAAATAACGACAAACCCTATGCAAATATTAAAAATATAGACAACACACCAGCAAAGAAACAGGGTAAAACATTTTATTAAAAAACTATTTACATAACGTTCGTTTATAAAATGATGTCAGTAGTGGACCGATGTGTGAATAGATCGAAAACAGCACAAGGCTCCAAGATCCGGATGGCAAGCTCCTGGATATTGGGTGCCATAGTTTAGAGTTCTGAATTTCAGCCTTTTTCAATGCCTGTGCTTTGTTGAATCAAAATGGCGGCTTGACACAAAGCTGACTCAAGCGTTGCTACTGATGCTATGCAGACCAAAACTGGTTTTCAGTTTGTACATTTTTCTAGATTTTTCAATCCAAGTTTGGTTGACTTTGTAGAACGATGGCTTCAGATTTTCAACATACGGTGTGGTGGCGCTGACTGGGAGGGGGCGCTTCGCTCCTGCCCCCTCCCCAAGTAAGATTTTCATACGTGAAAGTACGTTAATGGTTTTGGTCCCTGAGATGCTTCGATGTCACTACCATTCTCAAATAGCATAAGTTCTGGATGTTGGGTGCCATAGTTAAGAGTTCTGAGCAGTGCTTGTAACACTGTCTGAACCTTATTTCCACCTACTGCAGCTTCACTATTCTCAAAGTAAGTGAGTGTCGTTTGTGGACCTGACTGCATTTGAAAACAATGTTATATGGTACCTCCCTAAACAGCTTGACGGAGGCCCCTGAGGGGCGGTGTGATGGCCATGGACTCGGACAAGACGCTTGGCTCCGACAACATCCCCAAGTCTTATAGCACTGGTGTAGCCTGAGATCGCCCCCGACATAGGCGGCCGGCTCCCGGGGTCCGGCGGAACTTTTTGCCTTTTGATGACTCTTCAATTCTGGACCTCGTCCCACAATCCGTTTGACCTGAAGACAAGCTGTAGTGGGGCGCCCCTTTATCGTTTTAGTTGCCATTCCGCCCGCTTTTGCTACACTGTGCCTCTTCCGCCATTCAGCTGTTTACCGCCCGCTCTTGCGACTACAGCGTCTCGCTCACCATGTAGTTGAGATGCGCCCGCTCTTGCGGTGCAGCGATAGGCGGCTGCCACAGGACTCTCAAAATGGCGGCCGGCTCTTCGGTTTTGGGCCTGGTCCACTAAAATGGCCCTGGGACACCTTGGAACTCGGACGCTTGTCTGCTAGGGCTTGGGTCCCATTCTCGAAAAGCGTCCCCTCAGCCGTGAAGATTCTACAAAAGTCTTGAGGGCCTCCGACTCCCGCTGGCATTTGGTGGGGAGCGGCTGCCATGATTGCTCGTGGAATGGCCACGACGGAGCTACGAGATGGTAGTGGTCTCATGCTGACGCCAGCTTTAGTCTGAAACATCCAGAAACACTATAGACTACCAATTCGATCAGTTCCGGTAGCGCCCCAACATGACCCGGAAGAGAAGAACTTGCCCTCCCCTCTTTGACTGATGGTTCTTGTTGCCTGTCCCCTCTGTTGTCATTTAACAGAACTTTTTGGACTGCTGAAAGGGATGTGTTCTGAACGCTGGTTGGTGGAGACATTTAGACTATATTCTTGACCTACGTTGTCGCGTAATGCGTTTTATGACACGCCGCGTTAGCGCACCCGGAAGTGATCCGAGGCGCGGCGCGTAACGTAAGCATAACTGGTCATGTGACTTGTTAATAAAACTTTTCATTGGTTCATTTTACTTTTGTTAATTTAATGATGAAAAGCTTGGTCATATGACCTAAAAATTACGCTTTTTATTATTTTCGAACAATATTTTTTTTTCAAACATATGTTATAATATTCCAGGCTAATGTACTTTCCCGGAAAATTTACAACTGTTTTCCAAGTAAATTATATTCCTTTTTCGAGAAAAAGGGCGTTTCTTCCTTCCATGACGGAGCCGTTGAGTAAAAGAGATTCGGCCTGCTGTCTTAGTCGCCGATACGCCTGATTATCAGATTCTTATCGATCACTTTATGTTGCAGACATGAAAAACACAACTGCCCTTGACCATTTATCTTTACTGCGTTCCTACATATTATACCTTTTATCCGTCATGTAAATGGACTGCTTTATTTCACTTGCCTTTTACTGATTCGAAAACAGTCACTAAAAGTAAAAACTTTACAAATGTAAATACTACTACCGTGTTTTGTTTTAAAAACCTTTATTATGAAAATGTCAGTATACAAATACGGGCCTATAACCACGTGGGCCGGCCACGGAGCAAACTGAAATCGTATATGATGACGAGACATTTACACTGTAGAAGAACGTAACGAGCGGGCCATTAGGTGACAAGAACAAAGGTGTCTAACAGTTGCGGAATCGGTGGAAGTACATTTTTTAATTAAAATACGACAGGGCCACTTACAATAACATTTTCTAGATATACATTTGCGGGCAAGGAGTTACGAGTCCCATTTTTACCGGCGCCATTTTGGGCGAGGCCGGGCAGGTCCAAGATATAGTCAAAATGTCTCCACCAACCATCGGCCAGACCAGAACCCCTTTCGACCCTTTATGCTACAAGATGGTGTCTTCCATTCAGAAAATATTGGTGGCAGCATTTTGAAAGGAAACAGAAACAGCCGTTCTCCTAGTGAGTTTCACATTGTTACATTTAGGAAAAATGTTGAAGAGTAGTATGTGGAAAATCTGAAGCCATTTTTCTACAAACTCTCAATCAGACTTGGATGGAAAAAAAAAACCTGAAGAATGTACAAACTGAAAACCAATTTTTGTCTGTATAGCACCAACAGTAACGCTTGAGTCAGCTTTGTGTCAAGCCGCCATTTTCATTCAATCAATAGCAACCCCCTGCACACATTCAGGGACCTGGTCGTGTCTTCAGATGAAAGGCATTGTAGGAAAAGAAGCAGAAAGGAAAAGGAAAAAAGTTCCGCCGGACCTAGTGAAGCTGCAGCAGGTGCAAATAAGCTTCAGACAGTCTTACAAGCACTGCTCAGAACTCTCAACTGAGGCACTCAACATCCAGGACTTGCCATTCGGATCTTGGTGCCTTGTGCTGGTTCCGACCTATTCACACATCAGTCCACTACTGACATCACCTCATAAGCCAACGGGGCACCCCACGCCGACTTTCGGCGCAGCATTGTAGGATGGCCACACCAGTGCGGCCACTTGCTGGACACCACCTCGGTGCCATCCGGATGTAGACGCGTTCGAGTCACTGTGCCGGAAGAGTGACCGGAACTCAGCTGAACACGCCGTCTTTCAGCGCAGCATTGTAGGATGGCCACACCAGTGCGGCAACTTGCTGGACACCACCTCGGTGCCATCCGGATCTCGGAGCGTTCGAGTCACTGTACCGCAAGAGTGACCGGAACTCAGCTGGTCACGCCGTCTTTCGGCGCAGCATTGTAGGATGGCCACACCAGTGCGGCAACTTGCTGGACACAACCTTGGTGCCATCCGGATCTCGGCGCGTTCGACTCACTGTACCGCAAGAGTGACCGGAACTCAGCTGGACACGCCGTCTTTCGGCGCAGCATTGTAGGATGGCCACACCACTGCAGCAATTTGCTGGAAACCACCTTGGGCAACAGTGAAACTGCAGCAGATGCAAATAAGCTTCAGATAGTCTTACAAGCACAGCTCAGAACTCTCAACTATGGCACTCAATATCCAGGACTTGCCATTCGGATCTTGGCGCCTTGTGCTGGTTCCGACCTATTCACACATCGGTCCACTACTGACATCACCTCATAAGCCAACGGGGCACCCCACGCCGACTTTCGGCACAGCATTGTAGGATGGCCACACCAGTGCAGCAACTTGCTGGACACAACCTCGGTGCCATCCGGATCTCGGCGCGTTCGACTCACTGTACCGCAAGAGTGACCGGAACTCAGCTGGACACGCCGTTTTTCGGCGCAGCATTGTAGGATGGCCACACCAGTGCGGCAATTTGCTTGACACCACCTCGGTGCCATCCGGATCTCAGCGCGTTGTGCTGCCTTCGGCCTATTCGCACATCGGTCCGCTACTGACGCCGCCTCACGTGCCAACGGATTTTCTACGGTTTTTGTAGCCCTATGCCGCATAACAGGTCATGTGACTTCTTTATAAAACTTTTCATTGGTTCATTTTACTTTTGGTTTCCTAAAGATGGAAGGCTTGGTCATATGACCTAAAAATAACACTTTTCATTGGTTTAGAACATTTTTTTTTCCCAAACGATGAAAGCCCCACCTTGTTTCTGGATCATTCAGACTGAAGCTGGCGTCAGCATGAGAGCACCACCATCTCGTGGCTCCGTCGTGGTCATTCCGCGAGCAATCATGGCAGCCGCTCCCCACCAGAAGCCTGCGGGAGTCGGGGGCCCCCAAGACTTTTATACAATCTTCACGGCTGAGGGGACGCTTTTCGAGAATGGAGCCCAAGCCCTAGCAGGCAAGCGTCCGAGTTCCAAAGTGTCCCAGGGCCATTTCAGTGGACCAGGCCTAAAACCGAGGAGCTGTCCGCCATTTTAAGAGCCATGTGGCAGCCGCCTATCGCTGCACTGCAAGAGTGGGAGCAACTCAACTACATGGTGAGCGAGACGCTGTGGCCGCAAGAGCGAGCGCAACTCAGCTACATGGCCGCCACCTGGGGAGGCCCGTTCACGCCGGCTCCCCCACGCCCCCCCCCCGGGCCGCCGCACGCCAATTTTCGGAGCAGCATTGTAGGATACCAAAACCAGTGCGGCAGTTTACTGGACATCACCTGGGTGCCTGTCGTACATGTTGTGTCAGCCATGTGACACTGGACACAGACCGCTACTGACGAGGCCTCCCCCCGCACCACCCGGGACGCCCCACGCTGTTTTTCTGTGCTGCATTGTAGGATCCCTAAACCAGTGCGGCACCCAGGCGACATCACCTGGGTGCCGTCCAGAACTCTGCACGTTGTGCTGCCTTGGGACTATTCGCACAACAGACCGCTACTGACGAGGCCTCCCCCCGCCCCACCCGGGACGCCCCACGCCAATTTTCGGAGCAGCATTGTAGGATCCCTAAACCAGTGCGGCACCCAGGCGACATCACCTGGGTGCCGTCTAGAACTCTGCACGTTGTGCTGCCTTGGGACTATTCGCACAAAAGACAGCTTCTAACTATTGTTGCTTTTTGTGTTGAGAAATGTTTAAATGTTTTTAGTTTTTGTTCCGTTCGTTAAAGTTAGTAGTTAATAAAGTTTTATAACCTTACTTTGTTGGAGTGTTATCTATTTTTTAAAAAACGGGTGAATGGGGCCTTGAATCGGGTTATTGTCATGTGTGGGCTTTGGAAGTGTGCTGCTGCAGGATCGGACATTTCAAACTCAAATGCACGTTCTTTTTCTTACCTTTCCGAAGCATGGAGCGCAATAGCAGGCAGAGAAAGGGTGATGCACGTGTTGAACACTACCTGACCTGGCAAATTGCTGGCAGTGCCCCCCCGCCCGCACAGAAAGAGGGCACACACACACCGCCGCCCCGAATACTTCACAAATCTTTAAAAGACCATGCGCTTGTTCATGAGGCTTAAATGGTTTATCACCTCTTCTAGAACCCCTGCATCGACCCTCTGACGTTTCATGGAAAAATTACCATGTAACACAATACCAAGCCCTGTCAGCTGAAACTCCCAAGGAATCGTGGGGCATATTATCAAGGGGGTTTATCTCCGCTTTTTTGGCTTTAAAAGCCATGAAAGCGGAGATAAAATTATTTCCCTATTACCAAGCTGTCGCTAACACCAGTTAGTGACAGCTAAAAGGAGATAGCGACCATCTTGGGCCCCGCTTTGCATGTCAGTGATACTTATCACTAATGACATGCAAAGTGGCGTGCCAAGATGTTAGCGACTGGAAACAGTCCCTAACATCGCTACCTTCTATTACCAACTTTTGGAGATATTCGCGCTAAGCGCGAATATCTCCAAAATCTAACACCTGCCCTGAGCAGTTCTTAGCCATGTTATCCAATGGGAGGTGGATAACATGGCTAAGAGCATTAGGTCGATAATACATGAATATCGCTGACTTTTCTGCGATAATAGCAAGGTTTATCTGCGATAAAAATCGCCGATGTGCGGCGATAATTTTTGTCTCTAAACAAGATAGAGACAAAAATTATCGCTAGTTGTTCGTAATATGCCCCCGGGTTTTTGCTTGCAGAAATCGGGAGGCGGGAGACTAGCACTGAAATCAGTAGTCACACGCCTCAATCAGGAGGATTGGCATGTCTGAATTCTCTACAGCTGGGGCCATAAACTACATCCGCAGGGTTAGGTGATAGCCTGGGACCAGCCTGGCATCTAAAATGGCTGCCGTGCACGACAAAATTGTGGCATTCGAAAAAAGGCAAGATGGCGCAGCCGCTGGAAGAGATGTATCAACATATATCAGCCTCCTCAGCCACCCTCAGGAAACAGGGGATTAGGATACGTCTCCCGCACCCCCTTATACCTAGTACTTTAATTAACGAAGCACAAAATGGCGAATTCCCGTTTCGCTACCAGTTTGCGGCCCAGTTCGCGGCCCGTGAAGCGCTTCTACCGTGAAAAATCATTTTTTTTTATTTTCCCCACGGGACCCTTTAATAACCCCAACAACATTCCTAGGGGTCAAGAGGGGGATACCTTGCCCCCTTTCATTAAATTCCCCCTTAGTTTTTCACCTTTTCTTCTCTCTCGATCCTACCGAGAGACAAGATGGCGGCCGCTCCGGACTGTCACGCAGCAAAAAAAAATAAAAGCTCACGCACAGCCGCTGGAAGAGATGTATCAACATATATCAGCCTCCTCAGCCACCCTCAGGAAACATAGGGGATTAGGATACGTCTCCCGCACCCACTTATAACTAGTAATTTAATTAACGAAGCACAAAATGGCGAATTCCCGTTTCGCTACCAGTTCGCGGCCGCGCTTCTACCGTGAAAAATCATTTTTTTTTTATTTTCCCCACGGGACCCTTTAATAACCCCAACAACATTCCTAGGGGGTCAAGAGGGGGATACCTTGCCCCCTTTCATTAAATTCCCCTTTCGTTTTTCACCTCTTCTTCTCTCTCGATCCTACCGAGAGACAAGATGGCGGCCGCTCCGGACTGTTTAGAATGTTGACAGACACCGGAGAGCCAATCAGCTTTCTGCGCGCAAAGTTCCGTTTCGCGAAAAGTAAGCGGACCGGATCGCTGCCCGGAGCGCTGTTACAGATATATTTCTTGATTTAAACGTTAATTTCTCAAAATCCACTGAAGCACATATATTGAGACCTAGCAAAGGCACATCGGGCTACCAGTCCCTACAATTTTGCCAAGTTTCGTGCAAATCCATTCAGCCGTTCGAGCTAAAAGTGAGGCCAAAGGCCCTATGGAAATTAACATGGGAAAAACGTGTTTTGGGACCCCCCTTTTTTCTCGGCCCCCCCTTGACGAAACCCCCCCAAATTTTCAGGGGCTGCTCAGAAACAAAATGTGCCATTTTCCTGAAAATTTCAGCCGATTCCATCCACAAACGCCAAAGTTATTAGACATAGAATTTTCAAAAGTTCCATAGACAAATAATCCTAACTATATATACCTACTGGCGACCGCCAGTAGGTAATATATATATATATATATATATATATATATAGATATGTGTGTATATGTATATATTACCTACTGGCGGTCGCCAGTAGGTATATGTAAATGTAAATGTGTTGTATTTGTATAGCGCGAGCAGTAACCCGTAAGCATCCCGGCGCTTGTGCTCCTACCACAAGGGAACCCCTCCTGGCTTTTCCTTGTGAGGTGTCCACTTCTGGGCATCCCATGGTGAAACCAGGCATCCCTTGTGTATCGGGGGTCGTTGTGGAGACTAAGCAAGCTATTGCCCAGAGTTGCAGCGTGGGGCCCATGCTTAGATTCGGCACTGAGGCGAGAATATCCGGTCAGAGGAATTTAAGCCCGATGCCGCCGAGGCGGGAATCGAACCCTGGTCCCCCAGGGACCCCCCTTTTTTCTCATCCCCCGCTTGCTGAAACCCCACCAAACTTTCAGGGGACGCTCAGAAACAAAATGTGCCATTTTCCTAAAAATTTCAGCCAATTCCGTCCATCAACGCCAAAGTTATTCAACATAGAATTTTCAGAAATCCCTATTCAAAAAAATCCTAACTATATATACCTACTGGCGACCGCCAGTAGTTAATATATATATATATATATATATATATATATATATATATATATATATATATATATATATATATATATATATATATATATATATATATATATATATATATATTGCAAAACGCTGAAACCCCCAGATCACGGGTTTACTAATGAGAGCACTCCAAGCCAATACGGCGTAGGTTCGCCAAGTCTTTTATTGATCAAAACCTCCTCAGCAATCAGTCTACAAACGCGTTTCGGCGTTGCCGCCTTCGTCAGTGTAAACTGACACTGTTTTCAAAATACATTTAAAACAGAAGCCGTGATTGTCATCAGTCACGTGTTCTCAACCAAAATGAACGTAAACATAGAAAACGGTACTCAAGATAATTAATTCATTGCTTTTGCGGCGGCCATCTTTTAACGGATAGTCTACTCATTCTAATATATACATTTATAAGTAAAGTAGGAGAAATAATTTATAATTCAACACAATTCATACATGAAATCACATTTCATCAGATTTTTGTCCCCTATACTTATTTTCACATGTGTAGTTGGCATCTATGCCGCAAGTACCTAGGTGTATGATTTTCATACCCAACTCTTGGTGAAAATCATATTCAGTTCACAGAATTTTGGGTCACCAAAGAATATGACATAGTAAATAAAATATTTACAATCTAGCCCTGAATGGGCATAGAGATGTGCTTATGAATATATAAACAATAATTGTTTTCAATTTGTCACTGTGCTTCATCAAAAAGAATAACATGATAATAAATGATACAAGTTACATTTGTGGTGACAGGTCACACTACTCTGTGTATTAAGGGAGCTATATACATGTCTATTTTCCAGATTTTTGAGAAAGAAGATAAGGGAACACGAAGGGATTGTTTAGATGTGAGTCCACATCTCTTCTTCATTATTCATCCCTCCCGGGGTTTTGGTCTGTAGCTGGATAATGAATCTTGACTCTAGTGTTCTTAGTTTCTTTATCCAGTTTCCCCCTCTTTCTGTTCTGACTAGTTGGTCCAAAATGAAATAAGTCAGTAAATTGCTATTGCTGTCATGTACCTGCTCGAAATGGCGGGCTACTGGGTAGTTTGGATCCTTTGACGAGATAGCCCTCATATGTTCTAGGACCCTGAGTTTAGTGGGTTTCACTGTACTCCCTATATACCTCTTCCCACAGGGACATGTCAGACAATAGACCGTGTAGTCAGAGTTGCAATTCACCAATTTGGTTATTTTGCCTTTCTTCTTCCTTCCTGGAATATAGTATTCCTTGACCTTTTGGGAATTTTTACAGGCCTTGCACTTCATACAAGGAAAGAAGCCTGAAACAGTTATTTTTCTCTTTCTTCTTTTTTCATAGTGGCTATTTACAAGATGGTCTTTGAAAGAGTTCCCCTTTCTGTAAGTGATCAGAGGATAATCAGATAGTGACTTTCCGATTACGGAATCTGATTTCAGAATCTTCCAGTTCTTGCGCATTATATTGAAGACTTGTGGAGATTTTTCCGAAAAATCGGTTATTAGTCTAATCTTAGTATCTGAGGGCCTGGGTTTATCAATTAGCAGGTCTTTCCTTTCTACCAGATTACTTCTCACTTCTGCTTGTTTTAGAATTCCTCTTCCATAGCCTCTCTGAGAGAATCTTTTCTTGGACTGTTCCCTGGCTCTCTCAAACTCCTGTGAGGTTGAGCAATTGCGTTTGATTCGCAAAAACTCTCCCAAGGGGATATTATTATTGACACTACGGGGATGATAACTACGTGAGTGCAATATGGTGTTGCCCACCGTAGGTTTTCTGTAAACAGCGGTTAGTATTTTATTGTTTTCCACAAAGACCCGAAGGTCCAAGTAGAATACCTCACTTTGACTTATATTGCTTGTGAAGCTGAGGTTCAGGTTATTCTTGTTCAACTCAGAGATGTATTCCTCAGCCTCATTCTGTTGACCCCGCCACACCAAAAACAAATCATCGATGTAGCGGGTCCACAGAACAATGTTGTCCATCCACCGCTCGTTCTCCCCCGCCTAGGCCACGTGCTTCTCCCACCAACCCACGAAAAGGTTCGCGTAGCTGGGGGCAAAGCACGTGCCCATCGCGGTCCCCTGCAGTTGTAAATACAATTGGCCTGCAAATAAGAAAATGTTATTTCTTAGACAGAAGTCTGTGAGTTCCAATAACATCATGTTATGGCTTTGATATTTGATGGGTCTTAGTTCTAGGAAGCTCTTCATTGCCATGAGACCATCCTCGTGTTTAATGGACGTGTATAAGCTGGCAATGTCTAATGTTATTAGGATCATGTCCTCTTCCCATACCACATCCTGTATAATTCTCAAAAAGTCCTTCGTATCCTTGAGATATGAACTGAGGTCCTTCACGAATGGGGCAATGAAGCTATCGATGTAGCTCGATGTTTTTTCCAATAAGCTATCTTTAGCAGACACGATTGGTCTACCAGGAGGCCATATTTTACTCTTGTGCACCTTTGGCAGGTGATAGAATGTTGCAATTTGAGGGAAATCGCACTTCAGGTTTTTCCAATCTCTGAAATCAAGTATTCCTTTGTCTTTCCATTTATCAATCAAGTCATTGAAGGCTTTAATACTTTCCGTATATTTTGTCCTCTTTATCTCCACATAGTGTTCCTTGTTGTTTAGTTGGGATAGGGCCTCATCCTCATATTGACTGCGTTTCAGGATGACAATATTCCCCCCTTTGTCACTGGGTTTTATGATGATACTCTCATCTTCTTTAAGATTTTGAATCACAGCCCATTCCTCCTTGCTCAAATTTTCCTGTTGCGATTGAAGCTTCCTATTTGGAGATATTTTAATTCTTCAATGACTATTTCCTGAAAAGTGTCATGAGTGTCATGAGTGATGTAATATGTGACGTCATCAGCAGTGCATTGCAGGCGCGCTTGTTATAGTGAGTCCAACTAACTATAACGTTAGAAATTCTATGGTTTTATGCCAGTAAAATTTCCAGCTAACTATAACTGGTGTGAAACCTATGGTTTTTTCATTGAATATATATATATATATGTATATGTATATATATATATATATATATCAGAAATAGTATCACTAATTAGTAGTATAAAATGTGTCCTATTTTAACTTGTGTAGAACTTTGGAATATATGTTTAACACTCATACATCTTTAAAAAACATGCACAGTCACTGGATGATGTCATCACTGATTTAATTTGAGATGTCATCCGTGATGTCACTGAAAATATCATGAATGATGTAATACATGAGGTCATAACCAGTGCACTGCAGGGGCGTAAGTTATAGTTCGCTCAGGTAATTATAACTGTTGAATTTCACTGGGTTGTACAAGTGAAATGTGAGCCTAACTATAAATTCTCTGTAACCTTTGCTCTTTTCAGTGAATGTCTAAGGTTTTTAAAATTCTATTTCCTAACTGTAACCTCATTGAAAATGAGTGTGTGAGTAAGTAACAGTGTTTCAGTCGTGTGTGACTGAGTGCATGAGTATCAATGTGAGTCTCGGTGTGCCTGCATAAGGGTCTCCCTGGGTGTGTGAGTGGGTGCATGAGTGTATGACTGGGTCTGTGAGTGAGTACATCTATGTCGGAATGGGTGCATGAGTGTCTGAGTCTGTCTGTGGGTGTGTACCTCAGCCTCTGAGTGGGTCTGTGAATGGATGCATGTGTGCCTAAGTAGGTCCGATTTGAGTGCAAGAGTCTCTGAGTGCATCAGTGAAAGGGTGCTTGAACCTCTCAGTGGCTCTGTGAATAGGTTTTTGAGTCTGTGAAAATGAGCGAGTGGGTGCATGAATGACTGATTAAGTCTGTGAGTCGGTTTACATGTCTCAGTTTGTCTGTGAGTGGGTGCATGAGTGTTTGAATGGGTCTTTGAGTGGCTGTGGGAGTGTCTGAGTGTATCTGTGAGTAGGTGGATGGGTGTACATGCAAGTTCTGCTTATTCTCTGCACATTTTCTGCCACTTTTCTGCTAGTTTCTGATCTTTATTTTGCCTCTTTCTGTTTGTATTGGACACTTATTTTGCCTCTTTCTTCTCGTTTCTGATCTCTATTTTGTCTCTGCTCGTTGTTGTCCATTATTTTGCCTTTTTGTGCTCATTTCTGACCTTTATTTTACCTCTTTATTACCTCTATTTCTGCTCAACTTTGA